>NW_026935094.1:0-6310 GCF_032062105.1 Saccostrea cuccullata | reverse complement strand
TGTGCTTTTTTGTATTTATATTGCAATTATGCAAACATAACGAATAAAAGTATAAGCAGCATACAACAAAACCGCGAAAAAGGAAACTTTTAGCCCTCTTGATATACGTAACGTCCTAAAATTGAATTTCAATTATTTGAAATTAAAATTTTTGACATTTAATACAGATCGATATTTTATTAAATACAATTCATGTATTTATCACACAGCTTTCCTGAAGATGAAAACAAATTTTATCCAAGAGAAGGAATGTTAGGATTGTTCTTAAAAAATGTAAAAAAAAAAAAAAAAATTATACTCGGTTACTCATATAAATTTACAACAATAAGTGCAAGGATTGACATTAAATTCACATATTAACTACCGGTATATCTCTACTTTTTTGTATTGATATAGCACTTTCACATGTACATTTATGGTAATTTCATCATAATATTGTATACACGTACATCAGATCTACTCACAATACTTAATTATACTTATAAAATGTGAAAAGTTGTTTTTAAGAGAAAAGACCAAAAAAGGGGGGTCAGCAAGAAAAAACAATTCTTTTATTACAGATAATAACACAAAGAATATATAAAATCTCTCATATAAGTTACATGGTATATATATACATGTATATGTAACTCTATTGCTTACAATACATCACAAATATTTTGCCAATGCCTTTCATATTCCTCATATCTACAACTCTTCATTAGTATACATTTTTCAATGAATATCTCTACTTTTTAATTAATTTTTCCATCTTTCTAAAATTTGTAATTAATTGTAAAAGATAGTGATGGAGTACCTACCTGTAAAGATGACGCGGTCTCTTCTAATTTTACCTAGATTTTATCTGATTAACAAATGTTTATATGGGATGATTTCAGTTACAAAGAAATTGAAGTGAAAGTACAGGTTAGAATACAGGAAACTGATTTCAGAAAGTACCCAGTGTTTAAAGGACAACCTTATGAAAAGATTGCATTTAAATCAATAGAATGGGCGTTTTTAAAAATACTTATTGGATTCCGTGATGTAAGTAGTATTGTAAAGGTCTGAAATTTGACAGAAGAGGAAAAATAGCACATTATGTGTAAGAAGTGTACGTAGGATGTAATTTTAATATTGTGAAAAAAATACAGATCACAATCCTATCAAAAGATAAAAAAAATGCACGTATCTCCTTATCTACATGTTTGTTATCTTGATATAACAGCCTTTTAAAAACCGTTGGAGATTTAAATATAACTTCGGGATTTTTCAAACCTATTAATAGATTTCCTTTAACAAGACGATTTAAAATATCTTACTTCTGAGAAAAAGTCCGTTGGATAACCATTATTTTAAATAACCCAATCTTAATAATTTTACTGCATTAGAAGAGGTTACCTTTTTCAATACCAACAAACAATTAATCTACTGTATATTGACTAAAATATCAGCTCGTTTAGAAGGGAATTTATCAAGATTATTTAAAACAAATAAATACGAAAAAGGGTTTTTATGACGTTCCAATTAAAGTTTACAGCAAGGACAAATCAATACTTTCTACATGAAAATGAATGGGATTTTTGAAATATTGCTAATTAATCAATACCGTCGTCATATTTTGATAAGTGGATGACCCCGTTTTGAAAGTTCTTTATTTCTGATTGTAAACGACAAGAAAAATGGCCTTAGTTATTATATATATTTACATATATAAATGAACCTGTGTAAAGACGCAGGATGTTATATTGTGTTTCTCACTTTGAACGGCACTTTAAGGACAGATTATACAAACTAAAAATGGATGCCTATTTTGGTTTATACTTTTTTGGCCTAATTTCATTAAAATTGATGCAAATAATAAATTTCTAACAATAAAAAAGTAAAAATGTCGCGGTGAAACCAATTCATTTTACTCTTCCAAACATTTCTCAAGTAGTTATTTTCAAATTTTTGACTTTGACAAAAGTTTGTTTGTATCATCTGTCCTTAATCAAGTCATAAAACAGAGAATTCAAAACTTTAGTGAATTTACAAATCTTCGGAACAGATAAGTAATTTTGACAAAACGTTGTTTTTCGGGTCATCTTTACGGAGAAGAAGACATAGTATATTTTGTATGTTTATAGCGTACTCTAATTGACTACCGAGATACATATAATTTTTTAATACTAGTATTGGAAGCGATACCCATCGTATAGAAATTATAAAACAGAAGGTACACAGCCAAAAAATTATTCCAAAATAGGAATTCTAATTACACTTACAGTTTATTATAATTACATGTTATTTAAAAGGAGAGGAAAACCAATACTACGCTCTGTAAAACAAAAGTAGAGGAATCATTTTGGACAATTTTACGTTACTTTAAATGATATTTCTATCATATGCTTATATTTTTTTTATCGGAAAGTTTTTCAACATTTATCATTTATAATTTTTAAAAAATATCTTGAAAGTAAAATGATATTTTGTATACGTTGATATTAAATTAAAAAGTAAATTCTTAAAAAGCAAATATATGATGAAGATAATAGTATAGTGATATTTCTCATTTTTATTGTGTATCCTTTTTGGAATGGAGCTTGTCCGTAAACATTTGAACCAAGGAACAGTATTATTGACTTTTACTTCATATTTATAATCATATATATATATTGGTTAATAATGTATTATCTCATTATTTGGAAACTGATTTCATATACTGTATACAGGGAAATTTTTGTCCCTGTATTATTTTCGCCCCTTTCACCCTTGTCACAAGTAGGTAAATTTAAAGGAGGGCGAATAAGAAGAGCACAATATAAATTTTAAAATAGAACTTTGACTGCGCGGATTTGAAAGGAACAAACTTTTAGCATTTAAAAAAGGGCGAAAATATCACTATATACAACATTTCTTTTCCCATTTAATTTTGTTTTTCATATTTGAAGTTCAATCGACATAAAAAATTACTTTGAGAAGTAGGGAAAATCCGAATTTTATTGACAAGATTACAGACCATATCTTATGCAAATAATGTTTTTGAAATTTTTTTTGCGATAATTTTCTTAAATCTAAATAAATAAATAAACTAAAATTGTATAAAGACAAGTTTTTCAAAGATATAAGACAGCCACTCATGCCTAAATCAAGATTAAATGAAAATTGCATTGCAGTATATAACAAACCAAAAGCAGGTTAAACTCAATTTTTATAATCAATTCCACTTTTTGATGAATTTACAAATAGGAAAAAGTAAATGAAGGAAGATGGAGATAACGAACAGTATTCAACTAAAAGTTCATAAAATAATACAAAATAGAAGCAAGCAAACACGGACCTCCGAAACATCAGAGGTGGGATCAGGTGCCATGGAGGAGTGAAGCATCCCCTGCTGACCCGCCTACCCGCCGTGTGCTCCTTTCATGATCGAGAAAAAAAGAAAATCCGTTGTCAATTCAGCGTATTAAAAATAATGGACTTACAACAAGTATTAAAACGTCAGACTTCATTTGACTCAATGATAAATTGTATTTGCTGACAAGGTCATTGTATCGGCCATAGAACTTACGAAATGATCACTTTAAACGCGACTGAAAAGAAGTAATGAAAAGAAAAGAAGAAAAAATAAGTACACAAATACATGCAAATAAACTGCATAAAAATCTAATATACATGTAAATACATGTATTGAAATATTAAATGGTCTCCATTAATAATCGCTGGATGAACTTGTCTGGTGAATACATCATCCACAAAAAAATTAGATCTTTGTCTATATACATCTACTTTGTTTTTGTAATTTATCGAAGAATACCCTCCGTAATTAAGTAAAGCTGTGTTGTCGCTATCACTTAACTCTGACGACCTTGACCCTTCGTGGCGTCTTCGAGCATGACCTACATTTACCGGGGGGCCATCCATAGTCATCGCCTACATCTGTTTTATAAGTACAACTAACATGCCTTTTTTCTAAGTCGAAATCTTCATCATCCGACCCTTTTTTGCAAAACATTGTAATGTGTACACATTAGATTTAAATCATTTTCATCCAGATATATTGATCCCGTGAGAATCCGGGTTAGAATAGGTCCTCAGTACCCCCTTGCTTGTCGTAAAAGGTGACTAAATGGGGCGGTCCTTCGGATAGAGACCGTATGTAAACAAAGCTCCGTGTCACAGCAGGTGTGGCACCGATGTGAGATCCCTCCCTGCTCAATGGTCCTGAGTGCCAAGCATAGGCCCAAATTTGCAGCCCTTCACCGGCAATTTTGTGACGTCTCCATATCAGTGATATATTCTGAATAGGGTCATTAAACAGTATTCAATCAATCAATCAATCAATCCAGATATATTGCAAATAGTTGTGAAACTTACAATTTAATTGAAAATTAGTTAGAATTTATTTTCTAAATATGAAATATAAGATTGGATGAACCATTTTATCACATAATGCACTAACAGTGAAATTAAAATAAATTGAAATGAATAAGACATCGATCGTCATTTGTTTTTTTTGAAAATTCTTTTGAAAATTAAACAAACGTTACACATTTTTAAAAAAAAAAATGCAAACCTTTGCTTTGATTCTCGAAGGTTTTGAGAGAAACAGAATCCATTCTGTTGTTTGTTGCACCTGAAATATTTAAATAAAAAACAAAGACCTAACATATTTTTCCTTCTAAACGAAATGTCACAAATTTATTGTTTTAAACATATCACATCTCTGTCGGCTATATTTTTATCTCAAGAAGAGATAGGACTTAATGTCAGGTTATATGGTCTAAGCCTTGCGTTTAATTAATGAAATAAATTAATTATTTGTTTTAGAAACCAGTGTCTATATATTTCTCAATTTTTTGTCGACTGCTTCAGGAGTTTTCTTTTCATTCTTATGTTGTGTTTATTATAGAAAAGTAGAAATAATAATACTTTATCAGTCAAATATTGGACAAAGAGTACATATGATGAAAAATATCGGAATCTGCTTTATTTAAATACACCAAAAGAGAGAGAGAGAGAGAGAGAGAGAGAGAGAGAGAGAGAGAGAGAGAGAGAGAGAGAGAGAGAGAGACTTTACCTGTTATGAAGACACAGCCTCTAGTAGATATACGATTTTATCTGTTTCACAACTGTTTATATAGGGCATGCTCAGTTACAAAGAAAATAGAATGAAAGTATATGATGAAAACAGGAAGTATATTTTTCAAAAAGTATATATCTGTTCATCTACAATTAATAAAAGATACTGCTTGATTTCCGTTGTAAGGTATTATAAACCACCCATGAAATCTGTTTTTACTAATTCCTTATAGGCATTCTATGAACATTTTATCATCGGAAAAAAATACTTATCGGTTCAATGTTTCTCATTTGACCCAGTTTAATCCGGGTTCCATTTCTGCTTTTTTTTTATTGTAAAACATGAAATAAATATTTTCGCTTACATGTAAGAGTGTTAAAAAAGAAAATGAAGCCTCTAATAATCTCAGAGATTTTATTTTTCCACAATATTTAAGAATTGAAAATAAGAAATATATACAACAGAGTTTGACACATCTCTTACGTAGGTATTTTCAAAAAAGATGCTGATAGTACATGTATCTAATTAATCTAACAGTTAAACATTATAATAAACACTATGACCTCAATTTCTTTTCTCGTCAAATTTACTTTCTGACATATATGGAGAAATATCCCCGAATTCCTCAACTCCGTCACCTTTGCGTTACGAAGAACACCTTTGCGTTACTGTACAAATTACTTTTGAAAATGTTTAAATTGTTTACTACACATATAAAGAAATAAACTTATAATTGCTTTTTTGTAATTTTTACAACTTTTCTTATTTATGGAGAAATATCCCCATGTACCCAAAATCCGTCACCCATGTAAGTGGAAAACTAAAATCTCATAAGAACCCCATACAATATTGCACGTATAAACTAAAGTTTTCTTCCAAGTTTAATTTTTATAACATTACATTAAATTTATAAACACAAAATTGTTTTAAAAGACATGAAGTAGCATCACCAATGGAGCTAATATATGTTTCTCCTAATACTTTTTAGTCTCTAAATACGCTGTATCCATTTTCATTATAGAACAAAAATCAGTGCTTATATCTGAGTATTCATACTAAAATCATAATTCCACCATTTAAAAAATCAACCACATCTTTCAAAGGGCATTTATGTACTTTACGAATAAAAAAAGGAATGTTGTCAAATTGATGTTAGATGATTTGAGAATTACAACTTGTATAGATGTTGTCAAATGTTTATTGATTTAGAAATCAGCGAGGCATTTTAGTAATGCTTTCTCGTTTTATACACTGAACTCAATATTC
>NW_026935093.1:0-6359 GCF_032062105.1 Saccostrea cuccullata | reverse complement strand
AAATATGATTTGTATCAAGTAATATACGTATTTAACATATAAATAATGATAACTGTACATTCAGCTCTCTGTGCTTGAGTTGACCTCTTTTAAAGTGAATATAGTTTTTCTGTAATAAACAACTTCAGAGGAATGATACAGACCATCTGTAGTTTCCCTGTCTGTGTCAAATCCTTAATATGATATTTCCTGAAAATACTAAAAATGCAAAAATAAGTATTAAGTTTCAAGTATGTTAATTAAGTTGAAGTGTTTGAATAGGTTCGCTGATAAGTGTTGTTTGTTTATGAGATGACAGAAATAAAAACCAATCCCAGACAAATAATTAATCCAATTGATATATTGATTTTTTAAAAATTTGAATCAAATCGGGACACAGTAAGCAAATAGCTGAATAATAACATTTACATTCTCAAAAACCCTGCTGAATATAATGTAATATAATTAGCAATTTAGGATCAGTTGTTGTACATAAAAACTAAAAACCAGGATAAGATTCATATTAATTTATGTCATTATCTATTAATAAAATGCCAGTTCTTTGTTTGTTTGTGTGTGTGTGTGCTGTTTAACGTTCCTCTCAAGAATTTTACACTCATATGTAAATGTCAACATTTGCCGATAGAGAGCTGAATATTTTGTCCTATACTGTGGGCCATTGAGCAGTGAGGGATATTTTTCGTGTCAGCACCTACTGCAACACAGGACCTCGGTTTATATGCTCTCATCCCAAAATGGGATACGAACCCGCTACGTAAGAATCAACTCTTTACTCGCCACTCTAGAGCAGACGGTCTAATCTCTGCGCCACGCGGGCGACAAATAACCCTTTAAAAATATTTGACACTGATATTTTGTATTCAAGTTGATAAGAACAATGTTTTGTACAATGAAATAGGAAATATGTGAACGTTTTTGATGTAATTGTTCATTTTAGTTCGTCGGTACTATAGGTATATTGTAAGGGTGATAGTTAAATTTGTTTGCGTAATAAGTGTAAGCATATACGGAAGCCGGTAGTGCCAGGAAGAAAAATATTGTATCTGGCGGCCGCCAAATAATTATCTGGCTGCCATCACATAACTAACCATAAGATATCATTAGTTACCTTATGGCGGTCGCCAGATCTGTTTATGTGGCGACCTCTACATAATTATATGATCAGACACGTATCTGACAGTCGCCAGTTCAGTTATATTTTTTGCGACCGCAAGATATAATATTTTTCTACCTGCTACCTACCGGCTTCCGTAAGCATATTAGTTGTAAAATGGAATTTATGATTTTGTATCCTTGAATTATATATTTGTGAACTTCTAAAGATCGAATTCTCACAAAACTTTAAAAACATTGTTACCTAAGCCTAGTCTAGTTCTAGGAGATCAAGGTGATCATTGATTGAGAAATAAAAATACTCAGGTGAGAATTGAGTCCCATAGGCCTCAATTTTATTTCGTTTTGCAATCGTGTATATATATATGATTTCCCTATTTTTGAAATTAAATGTTTAATGAAAACAGTAAGATAAGAACAATAACTAAGGTTAAATCTGCGTACAAACATTACAGATAGTTATCTACTTCACGGAAAGTTTAATAAAGATTAGAGTTTTATGGAAAATTTAATTCTCTTATGAAATGAATATTTGCATATTAAAACAGTGCATTCTCTTCTATTTCCTAACATACAGGTTTATTTATGAATTTGAAAGGAATCACTAAGCTTCCAGCAATATTTCATACAAGAAGAGGGACATCATCTAGTTTACTTTAAAATAATTTTGAATTCTTAATTTGAAAAGCAATTTATCAATGGTTTATCTCTCTTTTTCTAGCCCTATATTAACATATCTTCCGTATATTCTACGTATTTCACTTAATATGTGTATGATTTCAACATATTAAATATGGAGGATGGTCAATGTATGTATTTTTTAAGTTTTACCGGGATTTTTTTAAATATAATTTTACGTGTGCAAAAAGTCCTGTCTCACGAAATAGAAACATGTATTCTAACAACATTTTAAAAAAAACTTAAGCAGTTTTAATCTGCCAAGATTATTTATTTCCTTGCTACGTCTTATAGCAAACCAGGAAGTATTTGCTGTACAACTGATATTCTGCCACATTGTAACAGAACATCACTTTTATTCAACTAGACATATATCACTTTTTCACTGATAAAAATGTAATAAAAGCAAATCAGATTTTTAAAACAGTTAGCATAAGATCTGTAGAACTTGTGACCGATATAATTAGTTTTACATACATGAAATACATAAATGACAATATACACATATAACCCATGTAAGATCACATTGTCATGTATTATAACAGACATATTTACGCATACACACAAAACAACACAGAACTTTTGTTGTGGATGCATTTCTATTTTTCTCTGGGAGTTCATTCCACAGTTTGGCTCCTGCATAACTTGAAGAGAGTAGTCCATGTTTTGTAGTTCTTACCCTAGGAAACTGTACTGTATTACTTTCCTAAAATGAAATGGGGTTGTTTAAAAGTAAATAGATCAGATAAATAAGCAGGACTCTCATTCTTTAAAATGTAAAAAAATAATTCTGTAGCCATAGTTCTTATTCTTCTGATTTTTAAAGTTGGTAAACCTGACTTAAGGCCAAGATCTAACAAATGAAAGATGCCGACAGATTTATCAAATTTGAGAAATAAATTCCTTTAATGATGCTTTACAACTTTAGCTTGGTGAAATAAGGTGTTTTGGGGGATAGGGGCATTATTTGTAGGTAAATCAAATGAAAAACCATGTTTTAAACTGTCATTTTCAATGAAAAGAAATCCAGTCATGACTATGTCAGTTTTTTTCATATTCGGCAAAGGAAATGTATCCATATTACGGTACCTGCAGCCTCTCAGAAAATAGTAATTTGTATGTCCATGGCCTCTTCTTAAAAGTAATATCACATTTAATATAGGTATCGGGATTACTTTTTCTGCTAATTCTTAATGCTTACTAATTCTGCTAAAGACGTGAAGTACGGGAAAAAGAAAGTTGAAAATGAATATGACGTCATAATGGATATAGCACAAAAAATTGGTCTAAAGTCATTTGCTAGATCTTGACTTTAAGTAATAATTCCTCATATGTACTGCTTCTATCATCATATATAAATCTTAAAGCCCTTTTTGGAATTCTAAAAAAAAAATTTCTTGTGTCATTTTCTATACTAAAGTGCCAAACAACAGGACACTAATTAAAACTACTCAAAATAAAAGAATGATAGATGGTAAGTAAAAATTGCACAGTTTGGTTAGGTGTTTACCTATGCGTTTTAATACATTAAGTTTTCTTGCTGCTTTTTGGCATATGTTTGAGATTTGGTTATTAAATTTTAGCTGGCTATCAATGGTTACACTCAGAAGTTTAACCTCCTCCGTACATTTTATATTAATCCTCATATCTTATATTAATACTTTGTCAATGGCCTCCCTCGTTTCAGAATAATTTCACAGGTAAAGCATGCTCTTGTGTATCAAATTAACTGTGATAGAAAATTGATGTTATGGAAAAATAATAATAATCTATGAAATTACATAAGATATAAGTATCTTATTGTGTTTATGTCATACTATAATTATTTAGCTACATCAATAAATAAGGTAAATTAACAATAGATAAGATGAAAACATGAAGTTTATAATAAAGTTTTTTTAAAGTTACAATTAACGTTAACGTTTAATAAAATATTTAGAGTTTGTTTTAAGTCTTATTCCTAGAAGTTTACTATGACCGAGGAGAAGTCATTCAGTTTGTCTAAAAGTCGTGATTCTAAGTTGGCCATGATGTCTCTAGTCAGTAAAACATCCAAAATGAAAACGGGTAATTCAAACTCTATTGTTTTGAGTTACCGGATGTACGAGTATACCTATATTCAAGTTGACATACTCGTATAAATGAGAGAAAAAAAAACAGTTCAATGATGGATAAAAAGAAGAAAAAAAGCGTTTCAGGAGATAAGTTATAATGTTCATTTAAAGAAATAACTTCAAAGAAATCTGCAGATGGAACGTAAAACATGAGATATTGGAGAAACAATGTACCAGCGTTGCGATCTATCGTCGATAAATCGCACTGTTGACTTGAAAAAATTTTTTTTACTCGTCATGGGATCATGAAAATAGATTGCTAATTAAGTGGTCCAGTTAGATCCTACCAACATTTTAGCAGTTTGTTTGAAGACTAGACTCCAACCACTACATGAGCAATACCTGTGGAGAATTCTTGCATCTTTTAGCATTGATATAAACTTCAGAGTACGCACATCCTCATGAGTTTATGTACTTTTATGTCGATGACCAGTCACCCCTCAGGAAATATTTCAAGTTCCATTTTTATCGATTTAAAGAAGCACTCATTCATTATCTGAAAGAGACTACATGCTTTATTTCATTTCTTGAGAGATAATTTTGAACTAAGCATGAAATATATGGAGATAATGAACAGTATTCGAGTTCAAAAGTCCTTTAAACAAAATTGTAGCAGAGCAAACGCGGACCTCAGGGGTGGTATCAGGTACCATGTGACGAGTAAGCATCCCCTTTTGACTGGTTGCACCTGTCGTGTGCACCTTGCCATAATCGGGAATTGTAAATTTTGGTGCTATTAAATTTTGAAAAAATTTGGATAGATTAGATTGAGCTACTTCCCCTTTTTTAGAGAAGATTAATGAAGGCCAGGATATATTGTGGGGTGAAACTTTAAAAAGAACAAAAACAATTGATTGACTGGTTGATTGTATGTTACTTAAAGTCCCTTTCGAAAAATGTTCACTTATATGGAGAGGTCACCACCTGCCGGCGGAGAGCTGAAAATCAAGTTCTAAACTCGGCACTGAGGACCAGTGAGGGTGAGGGTTCTTTTTCGTACCAGCAAATACTGCGACAAGGGATCTCAGTTTATACGGTTTCATCCTAAGGACCGGTCTTCACATTCCAAGGTGGGATTTGAACCCGCGACGTAAGAATCAACTCCTTACTTCTCGACTCTAGAACACAAAATGGAAACATGAGCTAAGGGACATTTCAGGATGCGCTGGTGCCAAAAGAATTTATAACATCACTTAAAGAGTCTGTAGTAAAAATTAGAAACTAACCATCGTTTTAATGCTTTTAAAACATTTGAAAATCAATGAAGTATTAATCCATGTGTGTGACAAGTTCCTTTTATACTCGTCATTTACGTCTTTGAAGACAAGCAGGACGATATCTATTCTATTTTCGAGCGAATTTTCAAAAGCGAAAAGTAAGTCATGGATAGAAAATAACGTCTATTTTATTTAAATGTTAAAAGTTTTTGTATCAAATGAAATCTAAACATAAAAATATGAATACATATACTAGTCAAAATTTCTAAGTCCCCAGGCAAGTTTTTGCTTTACCCCGCTCTTATATTGAATTATTTTAACAGTATAATTTAATAAGTGTACAGGATAATAAAGTAGCAAAAACAATGTTTCTCAATTTATTTATTATATTGAAGCGCATTAACACAATATGCAGAAAATTTAAGGCACCCTAGAATTAAAAATTCACAACGTTAAATACTGCATTATACGCCATTCAAACGAATTCACAGCAAGAGAACCGTTCCTCAAAGAGTTCACACTATTTAAGAAAAATTCTTTTAATGAATTTATTTCCATGTGGAGACTAGATCGTCTTCTAGTTCCACTAGATTCTTCTGCTGGAAAAGCTGTCTCACACTCTATCTTCTTCCATACATGCTAATTAGGATTGAGATGAGGATGACAAGGGGGCTTATCGAAGTGGTCTGTGCCTTGTCAACAATAGTTACATAACGTCTTCTTACATGTATTCCCCACTCCTCCAGTTTGACATTGAGGGGAGGGCACTTCCGGTTCCGCTTCCATTGATTTTTCCGGATGAACCCTGGGATGATTTTGTGGTGTTTGTTGAAAATCTAGCGATTTCTAACGATTAAAAGGAATTCAGTTATGCTTTGTAAGTTTTTCGGGCGATAATTATAAAGGTTTTAAGTAAAATAAAGTCATACAGTGAAAGGAAACATAACTTTCGTTAACTATGACCAGCTTGGGCTATTTTAACTTCACTTGCACATTGTTGTGTGGACATACACCGCATTTTATTCAAGCTTTTTTCTGTTTTTCGTTATCAATTAAAGATGGAGAACACATGGAAGTAACAAACATGAAGAATACACCCGAAAAACATATGGGACTCGAACTTCATGCTTTTTAACAAAAACGGTCACGGTCGAGTAAATACAAATTCGATAACAATATTTTGGTTTGACAGATAAGTATTGCAAATTAAAGGCAAATTTGTAAACAACTAGTAAAC
>NW_026935092.1:0-6380 GCF_032062105.1 Saccostrea cuccullata | reverse complement strand
TAATCCAAATCTCAGTTTACTTGTCTCTGGCAAACACCTTAATAATAGTGAAGCAGAAAAATTACTTGGGGTTCATATAGATCAAACGCTAAATTTTCATGACCATGTAGACTCGGTCTGCAAATCTTTAACATACAAATTATTTACTTTGCAGAAAATCAAGAAATTTCTTCCTTTGAAAACTAGAAAACTGTTTTACAATGCCTTTATCCTACCTTCTATTAATTATTGTCTGACTATCTGGGGTAATGCACCACATAGTTACATGGAGAGAATCCATAAGCTTTAAAAACGGGCCGCTAGAATTATACTTGATGCTGCCCCTGATGCTCCTTCTAAGACATTATTTGAAAAATTAGGGTGGCTATCTGTTTTTGACTTAGTAATTTTGCATAAATGTATCTTGTTGTACAAAATATTTAACAATCAGAGCCCTTCTTACCTACAAGATTTATTTATTTGTCAAACTTCAAATGCGTATACTTTACGTTCAGAATCTAATTTTGACCTTCGCCTACCAAAACACCGAACAAATTTGTTTAAAAATTCACTCCAATATTCCGGAGTTCATATTTGGAACAGTTTACCTTAAAATATAAGATGTGCACCAAGTCTGCCAGTTTTTAAACGAAATGTAGAAAAATATATCTTCATCAACAGAACTTGATTACCTCTGATTTATATCTTTTGCACATGTATATAACTTATGTATTGCAAAATCTTACTGATATCACATTTTTATAACTTTTTATGTCATCTTAATTTATTTTTTTATCATTGCTTTTTAATTATGATTATCATTATCATCATATGACATCAAACATGTACTTGTATTTTAATTGACTTGCTAAGTTGTTTGTATATCTTTGCTAATTTGATGTAATATTGTTGTTGAAATTAGAAGGTCCTGGGGAAGAATAGTGTGTCACACTAATCAGGCCACCTTCTCTAAATAAAGTATTATTATTATCATCATCATCATCATTATTATTATTATTATTATTATTATTATTATTATCCATTAAATAATTCAGTGAAACAACATCTTAGATGATGACAGAGATGATTTAAGAGGTGGCCCTGATCCCACCTCTGATGTTTCGGAGGTCCGTGTTTGCTCTGCTCTTATTTTGTATATTTGTTTAATGGACGTTGAGATTGAATACTGTTCGTTATTTACATATCCTTCCTCATGATCCTGAAAAAAGCATACAATATTCAGTGATACTCAATTTAACCTCTTTTTACAAAGGAAGTAAAGCAATAATTGACAGACAAACAGGACAGAAATGTAAAAGATACCAGATGTATTTTACTAAAATTTAGTAAACATTTTTTTCTGATTTATCATGGAATGACCCATCATAGTAATATTAAATACACTCTGGATTACATGCAAATTATACCTTACATGAACTGAGAATAAATACCCCATTTACATTCATATAAAGTGAATTTTACATATTACTCTTTTAACTGATGTCACCATAAGTATGTCAGAATATTCAGGGTGTACAAATCATGCATATTCACTTTAAAAGTACTCAATGTTTGAAATCACTGACTAAATAAAATACATACATGTATATACATGAAGGTTTAAAAAAAAAAGGGGGGGGACACATGTTTATAGATTTACAGAGATGCTCAGACTGAGTTTTTCCCACTTTCATTGGGCCACTGTTGCACCAGAATGTAAAAATATGAGTGACAAATAAGGCAAAAGATTATGTATATTTCATTAAAACAGATTTGAGATAAAAGATTCATTGGCATAATATGATCTGATTGATTATCTCCATATCCGTCTTTTGGTCACTGTGATTAAAGATTCATAGAAATGTTAGAAATAACAACTGAGAATATCACTTTAGTTGTTTTAAAAGCATGTATCAGTATTTTATAAGATATGCTACGAGTCTCCTCATAAGAATTTTAAGAATACTGATCCGATAAAAGGAATGTGAGACAATATGATAATAACTCACGCAAAAAAGATTTATAAGCATTTTGAGGATCTTTTAGTGTCCTAGTGTATTTCAGGGTAAACAATGGCAGTGTTTATATGAATGTTCTAAACATTAGGTATATAACACAGTAATATTGGATCAATACAAAGATGACCTTCATAGAAAATGTATAAAGAAAAGTTTGTTAAAACTTACCATGTTTATACTCAGTATATAGTAATATTCATTAAATAATCCAGTGAACTGATATCTAGGCTGATCCAGGAATCAGCTCTACAGAACTTTTTTGGAAGAAAAACGGTAGAAAATCAGTTTTGGTACTGAAATCCATAGGACCATACTGTTATTACATGAAGTCTCAAGCGCTGTGAAAGTCTGTGTTATTGTGTCAAAATAAGCAGCCATCGCGGCTTGTGAAGGACTAACATGACGTCGCTGCCAAGTTTATGACGTCACAATGCATAGGTAAGCTCGCTGACTAGATAGTTTACAGAAAGAAAAGTCCAAACTATTTTTGCACACGACCCTAATTTTTTTGCACACGGTCCTTACAGATCCAACAGGTAAAAAAAAGATGATGCAACAGGTATAAAAAGATGATGCAACAGGTATAAAAAGATGATGCAACAGGTATAAAAAAGAAAAGGCCAAGAAGAAGAAGGTGTTATTTGTTATTGTTTTTTTCAGTAAAAAACCAGTTTGAACTGGTTAGGCTAGGTTGTCTAGACTGTGAAAGAATGTGTGACGTCATAATGACATTCTTTTTGAGTCCCTGCCAAAAAATCGTAGTACCAACGTATATACAGTGGACCCTCAGATATCCGGACGCCAGATATCCGGATGCTTCAGTATCTGGACGTTTTTTCATCGGAACAAAATTTTTAAATGTTATTTTGTCTTGTTTAACTGGTGATTCAGATATCCGGATGCTTCACATATCCGGACAAATTGACTGGGAACCAAAGCGTCCGGATAAATGATGGTCCACTGTAGTATAATGTAAACACACAGTGTAAACACCCCGTATTTAGGGGCTATATGTAATGAATTGACCCCCCACCTATCCCCCACCCCCAAGGATTGTACTGAGTTGACCCCCCTTATCCTCCCAACCAATCAGAATCCACTATTTTTTTGAACCTCTTTTGCATAATGTCCTAGATATTGACCAGGCTATCGCTAGGGACATTTCCGCCCACTTCCGCTTCCGCTAGGCCACTTCCGCTTCCGCTAGATCCGCTAGGGCCCCGCTTCCACTAGACCACTTCCGCCCACTTCCGCTAGGGGGCCCGTTTCCGGCTACTTCCGCTTCCGGCTAGCCCACTTTTGCTTCCGGTTTAACCACTTCCGGTTATGACGTCACTTCCGCCACATCCAGGATCCTTATACTACTGACAATCATTGCGCAGCTGAATGATACCATTGTTAAAGGTAAATTATCGTGCCCTTAATCAGCTAAAACACTAATGGTTATATTTTCTGGAGATATGGTGTGTTGGATTAAACATACCTGGTGACTGATCTCTCTTTGCATTGATTAGACTGAAGGGACTTTTCGTGGTTAAAATCAATATAAAAATAAAGATCTATCAACCGGTTTGAATCAAAACCAAATTTCGACCAAATAACAGAAATCACATGTTAACAAATTCATTAAAAGGATTAAAGATTTTACGAAATACCACCTGTAATGGAGGTTGTTGAAATCCTTGTGAAATCGAGTTATCTGTCAGTAGTCTTCTCAATTTTAAATTAATCGTACTTTTGACATGCTTTTGGGCATTGCGTTAGTTGGGAGATTAAATACCATATGTACAATGTAGGTGTTGACGAAATATTTATACATAAAACAGGAAAGCTAAAGATGAATAAATGAGGCCATCTTGTTTGTTATATAGTTTTGTTGTTAGTTGACACTATGATGACAATATTTTTGAAAACAAATCTGCTTTGCTCTGATATTTTCCTTTTTTCAAATGCAAGTTCTATGATCTTTTCGACATTTCCACAATGCCCTCTTACACAAAGTCCATAAAACAATACAAAATAAGAGCAGAACAAACACGTAGCCCCAACCCTTACTTTCCAAATTATATATCTTTGCAAATGATTTTTAATATTCTAGCAGCTCAAATGTAATATCAGGCTGTCAAATGTTAACATATGACACTAGAAATAAAGCAAAATTGTCATAGAAATCGATTAAACTACAGTGTAGCATTTAAGAGAGATCAATAAAGCTATGTCACAGAAGTTGAATGAAGTGACTAAAAATTATACAGGTTGATGATAATCACAACATTGAATGTCGTATCTGATAATTTTTATCATTATTTATTACTATAGAGAGAACCCGGTCCAATGTTGCTTTTGTGGCGGGGCTCTCAAGAAGTATTACAAATCCGACAAACAACTTCCACATTGTGTTCGACAATGTCAAACTTAACGCCGGAAATGCGTACCAACCCATTCACGGAATATTTGTCGCCCAATATCCAGTATTTGCGGTAGAAATTACAGAACCCCCTAATTCAGATTCTTCTCACATGATGCATGTTCGAATTATGAATTATGAAGAAAACAGAACCAGTGGCCGTCACCTTTTTGGAGGCCAACACGCACCAATATCTGCGCAGAACCGGATCTATTGTTCTACAACTCAACACTGGGGATGATGTCTTTTGCCAAACCGAGTTAATGAATGGCAATAACACGATCTTTGGTGGAGATACATACTCAATGTTCTCAGGGTTCATAATACATCCGATTTAGTACACTTTTTTTAAGCAGAATTAAACAATATAAAAAGTTTCATTTTTCTTTTGATATTGTTGTGCTGAGGCTCATGTCCTGGCTAATTTCCTGCATTTGTGTATATTTTCTCTGGCAATTGCATGGACCTAAGACATTACTTCTCCTAGCTCCTCCATGTAGTCAGATGGTACTCGAGGCTGTTGGTTTACATCCACACCCATCATGATGTCTAGAATATCTCGTCCTAGCAACTTTTAATTGGCGGTAAATCCGGTTTGTCTGTTCACAGTTGCCCTTATAGCACCAGCAATGAGTTGCATGACAACGAGCACACGGCGGGTGTGACCAATCGGCAGGGGATGCTCACTCCTCCATGGCACCTGATCCCACCTCTGATGTTTCGGAGTCTGTATTTGCTCTGCTCTTATTTTGTATATTGTTTAATGGACTTTGATATTGAATACTGTTCGTTATCTCCATATCCTTCTTGCAAATGTCAATCCCAATGTCGCTGAAATATTTTTAAATAGCAACGATTTGACTGTAAAACAGTCTATTGTTCATTCGCACATGGTCTGTATGGAGGTGTTTGTGTTTCATGATCCCTAGCATGTACAGATTCTTAATTGGAATAAGTCACTAATGAAATTTCTACTTTGATTCGAGTGGATCTGAAGAAGACACCAGTTCCTGCAATGATTCCTTCAACCAGTGACAAGTCCACTAGTTCTGCTATTCCCTCTATCTGATTCTGTGAAGGAATATGAAGAATATATACATTATTTGTTTAGTGCAATATATTCAGATAATATGACTTCCTCTAAGATTTTGTTTTTCTTGTTCATTCGTCTCAAGGTCTATCTGAGTGCTACCTATATTTCTTCATTGCTTAAACGAGCCATAAGGAATGTGCGTCCAAAGTAACTTTGATCTGAAGTTAATTCCGGCAAATTATTTTTTGGAAATTCACTTCCAGTCGGGAGTTATCGCCCTTTGATCAAAATTTGGAGGCCCTCCTTGTCTGTGATGGAACTCAAAAACGGCTCAAGCTAGAAAGCTGAAATTTTTAGTGATGATAGAGGACATGTTCCCATATTGCACCTGGGTCAGGATATTTTCCGGAAGTGCCTAGTATGGAAGCTCGGTAGGGGTCAAAATTTAGGACACGTTTTATGAGTGTTTTTTTTGAGACATTTTATATCATATCATTTAAAATATGAATATTTTGTAAAAACATACTGAACAACATTTGTGCAAAATACAAAGATCTTTAATATGATATCAAGAAAAATGTGCTGACTCATCAAATTAAGGGCTGAAAGGGGCCAACAGTTTTTATTCAATAACTCTTTTAAAGTCAATATTTTGTTATACATTACTGAAGCAAAAATGTTAATCTCAACCATTTACAACTTTATATAATAATTTTTATGTCATATGGTACATAATTAGGGGCCACAAGGGGCCAGAATGCTAAATCTTTGATGCTTTATATCTCGAAATAGAGAAATATTTTGATAAGCAATATTGAACAAAAGATGTTCAAAATAATGTTCTAGAATATGCCCCTTTTTTTTTTTGCTAAACAGCCCCATTAAGGAGTTGAAGGGTTGGCCCCTAAATATTTCTTTTTCTTATAGCTCAAAAACTTTTTAA
>NW_026935091.1:0-64666 GCF_032062105.1 Saccostrea cuccullata | reverse complement strand
ACTGGCGTTCTTTTCAAATTGCTCAACGTAGAATTTTTTTTCCCGTAAAATATCACCCACAGTTGACTTCCCGACTTTGAATTTCTCACCAAGCACCCGTTGAGAAATCTTAGGTTATGATTCATGGTCCTTGATGAGCTTGACTTCTTTACTTAGTGGTAACTCAAGACATTGACGCTTTGCTGGCTGAGACATGTTTGATGAAAAAACTGCAGAAGTTGCAGTATTTATGTATAATTTCAGCTTATTCGTAAGACAAGACAAACAAACATTGTCATATCAAAACTACATTTGCAAAAAGAAGAAATAATTTCTTATAATGATTCAATTTGAAAAAAAAAATACAAGCTCTATCAGTGCATCTGTACTTAACTTCAAGCTGCTGGGATAGATTATCGGCACAAAGTAGGTACCATTCACTTTGATCCTGGGTATCGTTTCACAAAAACGTCGTAAATTACGTACTACTTAGCGAGTTACAACGAACTTAGGTAGTACTTACGCACTACGTTAAGACCGTTTCACGAAAGGTACTTAGAACTGTCGTAAATAATCGCACCTTACGTACTACGTAATTTTACCGGAAGTGAAAAAATATGGCAGACGAAACAATTTCTAAAATCAAGAAAGAAAGAAAGAATTTTACCGCGAAAGAAGTAGAGACCTTGGTGGAGGAGGTGGAGAAACAGAAGGATATACTCTTTGTGCCTCATAAAGAGGTCAACACCAATCAGAAGAAGACTCAGTGTTGGAAGAACATGTCTTCCTTGTGTGTATACAGCATTGTATAATATAAACATTTTATGCTTTGTTTACTATTTCAGTATATTAATATAAAATTTATGCACACGTTTTAAATATTTCATTAAGTAGATCAATATGTACATGAAGTCTCTAAACGTTATCCCTAATGCGCCCCTCACATTAATATTTATAATGTTCGAGTTTCTTCTTCAAGTCACATATCGCATCTCGGACAATAACATTTTGATGAAGCATCAGGATGAAGAGTTTACAGTGAAGTAGGATAGTTGAATATCACATGCTAGTAAATTAGCAATCATGTAAAGGGACTCACGAAAGATGAGAAAAGAGGAGAAAACGATTGCTTACCGAAACCAACGCAATGATGAATGAAATCGTCTGCATGTTTACCGTTTAAGCTTGACCTTGAAACTGTGAGAATATCCCTTATGAATATAAAAATACAATATTTGGGCTTTTAGTCCTATTTAATTTTACCTTTTCGGTACAGCACACATTGCCACCTTACACCGGATATAAGGAAACAAAATGATTTTATTTTTAATTTTCATATAATCCAGACCCACATGATATTTTTTCTCAATGACTTTTGTACTGATAATGTAGTGGTGGATCAAATTTTTGCTAAATAAATAGAATTCATGGATTTGATTTTGAAAAAAGGAAACACTTCTTTTTTAAAATTGAAAGTTATGTGAAAGTTACAGCAATAGTTGTTTTTTTAATATTTTTGTCCAACTTGACCATGACATGAAGTATGGTGGAGAGATCGAGAGAGAGGAGCCGGGGGGAGGGGGGTCGTGATTTCGAAGTTATTTCCTAGTCGGTTCCTGAAAAGATTCTTTTAATGTTTATGTTAATGGTATCAGTTGGAATTGTAATTAAACGCAATTGTCATCGTTTTGGAAAAGTTGAGACAAAGATAATAAATGGTAGGCTAAAAGCAAAAGAAATGATTTTGACAAGCCGACATGGAGGGGGGGGGGCTATCAGATTATTGGGGATGGGTTGTCCCATCGTCGCAAGCCACGGGTTTGTGGAAATAGAATGGACACAAAACCCGTGGCTTTCGACGATGGGGTTGTCCATTTAAAAAATAATCAGCTAATGGCTTTTGTTATTTTGAAATTTTAGAGTTCAAGGAATTTAGAATTAAGGCAGATTAATTTGCCTTTGTACCAAATTAATCTCATTTAATTGACGGAAGCACATATAACGTTGTTAAAACTAATAATGGAACGAATTGGCAAAAATCTTAAAGTCATCTTGGTACGAGTTAATTAGTTGGTATCACTTCCGCTTCCGTCACTCAGAAAAATAGCGCGGCAAGAAAACAGCCATTACAAGTTATTTAGAAAAAGCTAAAACAATCTGAAGACTGCGATCGTCAAACAATGCCGCCAGTCAGAGAAAGAGTCAATACGCGTTCCAGGAAGGAGCGGGAGCGTAATTTTGTCTCACCGGGCAGAGGGCGAGGGATCCGGAGGCGACCAAACCAGGCCAATCGGACCCCACAAGCTGACCCACCAACCAACAGACCACCGAATAGGGGGAACGCGGCCAGGAGGACACCAACGCAACCAGCCACAGCAACGGTGGCGGACCCCATGTCGGAACCAGCAGATCTCCCAGAGGGCCCAGACGAGGTCGAGGCTTCTAGCAACGTGGGTGAGTCCAATGTTTTCAGCCTCCCCACAGTAAATGATATATCTCTAAACTCAATGAATGATGAATTCGATGGCCCCCCATTTAATATCTCGGATTACCAACCAGCCCAGACTCCCAGCTCTATAGATCCTATCAGCGCCCACGTCCCCCTAAAAATCAAACAAAAGATTTGGGAGGGA
Organism: Saccostrea cuccullata; assembly: GCF_032062105.1. NCBI lineage: Eukaryota > Metazoa > Mollusca > Bivalvia > Ostreida > Ostreidae > Saccostrea > Saccostrea cuccullata. The sequence goes on along the minus strand of NW_026935091.1, from coordinate 62,054 downwards.
AAATTTATTGATTTGTCAATATTGCTTAAGTCGGCGCGGGAAATTTCAGATCATTTAGACACACAAGGCCAAATCCAAATACGTAATGGCACAATGTGCCTTGTTAAACAAAAAACACGCACCTTTTTGTCAATTGAAAAATGGACTTCGGCCTTCCTGATTTTCACTAGCATAATGTTAGAAAAATTCAGAACAAGAGCACAAGAACTCTTGAAATATATGAGGGATATTAGAATGGCCGCCGATAGATCTGGGAATGGTTGGTTCACCTACGACGAACAGTTTAGGCTGCGAAAAGTATCTGACCCACACTCATCTTGGGGTATCATAAACTCTGAACTCTGGTTGATACATGTTACAAACAACTACGTCACGCAGGCCCAAGAAAAGCCCATATCCCCCCCACAAAATTCCTACCCTTATCCCAAACAGCCCAACAATACAGTGGCTAAGAGAAATGCTAATTCAACATCTAATCGTTACTGCTATGATTTTAATTCAGGCAAGCCATGCAAATTTTACCCAAATTGCAGGTTCGTCCACTCATGCAATTCATGCGGCGGATCACACCCCTCAATCAAATGCAGAAGTTTGGAAGATGGAAATCAGTAGCTTTTCTTAAATACATAAATAAATAAATAAATAAATAAATAAAAATTTTAGGACATTTGGGGGGAGGGGTGCTTGAACATGTATATAGTTAATTTTAACCCAGAACTAACCGACCCAAAGCATTGCAGGTCCAAAAATATGGATCATAGGATCTTCCATCCCTTACTGGGCAGGGGAAGCAGCCAAACACTGCCCAGGGGGACAATGCCTGAACCTCCCTGCCACACTGTCATGGAGAACACACAGGGGAATGCACTGGCAGGAACTCGATCCAAAAATCCTACAGCTAATCAAACAGGAAGTACCCCCCAATTACTTAGTAATTCATTTAGGATCCAACGACTTGGTAACTCCAAACTTAACTAGCAAAAAATTCATACAAGAGATTCAGTGCAGCTTCCTGCGATATAATGCCCTTCTCCCAAATACTAAACTGGTGTGGTCGCATATTCTACCACGCCGTTATTGGCATGGAGCCCCATTGAACAGTGGAAAAAAGATTGACAAAAAACGCAAAAGAATCAACAAAAATATTTCTAAATTTGTCACAGAATTGGGTGGGGGTGTTATTTCTCATGGAAACATTTGTGTTGCTAATACGGACATGTTCAGATTTGATGGAACGCATCTCTCCGAGCTGGGTAATAGAACCTTCTTAAATAATGTAAAAAGTGGTTTGTGGTCCCTCATTCAAGGGAAGGGGAAAGTATCCCCTAATATAAAGTAATGGAGGAACATCATATCGATGTCTGTGGCGGGTCCGGGGGGATAAGTGGGGAGGGTTGTGAACATATCTGGCTCGTTGTTTCCCTGCCCAGCCAGCAGATAAGTTGGTGGGCACTTTGTTGGGTAGACAGGTTGTCTACAAAGTATCCAACCTATGGCAATGTTGAACAAAAGTAAAGTAAAAAGTCAAGTAAGAAGTTTTTCGATTGGGGTCTTTGCCAAGCCTGCAGGCCTGGGGCCCCCTCCACCTCTTGTAACAGGAGGGGAGGCTTAGTACTGGAGTACTTGGGTGTTAAAGTACTGCTGACCAGAAGCAATCCCTGGAAACAGGGTATACAGATGTGCTCGCAACTCTCCCGGGCCCAAATGTCTAGTACCCAAATTTGGGATCCCAGGCACCTGTGACCAACACAGGGTCACTGGTTTTGCCCGGTACTCTTTAGTCGGTATGCCAGTTGTCCTTCCGGACCCTATTCTTTATTGTACATCTATGCAATGCGGCCTATTAATGCCAACTTCCTTTTTGTCCATCACAGTTATCAATAACACAAGTTGTACATGTATGTTTTTTCAAGTCTTTAATAAATTCAATGAAAACCATCCAACTGTTGTCTATTGCAAAGTTAACACCAAGGAAAAGGAATAGTGATCTTATGAGCATAAGGAATCAAAGAGCAATGCACGTCAGGTCCTGCAGGGCAGCGATCACCTGACTGTTCAATTAAGGCAGATTAATTTGCCTTTGTACCAAATTAATCTCATTTAATTGACGGAAGCACATATAACGTTGTTAAAACTAATAATGGAACGAATTGGCAAAAATCTTAAAGTCATCTTGGTACGAGTTAATTAGTTGGTATCACTTCCGCTTCCGTCACTCAGAAAAATAGCGCGGCAAGAAAACAGCCATTACAAGTTATTACCCACCCACCCACCCCCTTCTGATAGGTGTAATTTTATACTTCTGGGAAATCGCATGCTTTCGTGGGGTCAAGTTTTCGTAAATAAGCTTATGTAGACATGGGTTCTTTACAGGTCTCTTCAGGCCTCAAACACATCGAAAATTTGACCGCCGCAAAAGTTTGTTATTCCTCAGTACCGAATATGCACTCCCCTATACACTATCCCATATAAGATATATATATGTATATATATATGTACATATCCCAAACTTACCAGCTACCAATATCATTAGACGATGCAACCATTGGCTAATGAAAATAATACCAAATTGCAGTAATCTGCTGTCAGTTTTTTGCCTTTTTCAGATAACCAGCAACAAAGAGGGCCAACCAAAAATTCCAGCTCGAAGGAATTGAAGTCCAGAAAGGGCAGCTAATCCAAGGTCGAGCACAAAGCCAGTCCAAAAGTGATTCAAGACTGTGATTTGACTAATGTCAAGTGACAGTAATTTAGCACATTAATCTCGTAGCCCATTAGCCAAAATACATAAAACCCGTCAAAATCCTTGTCGCATTGTATTAAAGGGGGGCGGGTCCGGGGGGATAAGTGGGGAGGGTTGTGAACATATCTGGCTCGTTGTTTCCCTGCCCAGCCAGCAGATAAGTTGGTGGGCACTTTGTTGGGTAGACAGGTTGTCTACAAAGTATCCAACCTATGGCAATGTTGAACAAAAGTAAAGTAAAAAGTCAAGTAAGAAGTTTTTCGATTGGGGTATTTGCCAAGCCTGCAGGCCTGGGGCCCCCTCCACCTCTTGTAACAGGAGGGGAGGCTTAGTACTGGAGTACTTGGGTGTTAAAGTACTGCTGACCAGAAGCAATCCCTGGAAACAGGGTATACAGATGTGCTCGCAACTCTCCCGGGCCCAAATGTCTAGTACCCAAATTTGGGATCCCAGGCACCTGTGACCAACACAGGGCCACTGGTTTTGCCCGGTACTCTTTAGTCGGTATGCCAGTTGTCCTTCCGGACCCTATTCTTTATTGTACATCTATGCAATGCGGCCTATTAATGCCAACTTCCTTTTTGTCCATCACAGTTATCAATAACACAAGTTGTACATGTATGTTTTTTCAAGTCTTTAATAAATTCAATGAAAACCATCCAACTGTTGTCTATTGAAAAGTTAACACCAAGGAAAAGGAATAGTGATCTTATGAGCATAAGGAATCAAAGAGCAATGCACGTCAGGTCCTGCAGGGCAGCGATCACCTGACTGTTCAATTAAAGAGAGGAAAGGCCAATCCATTCCCGACTACATGTACTACATGTACGAACGTCTGGCTTGAAAATGATATTAAAATGTCAACATTTATTTTACGGGACTTTTGACAAGGATCCTGTCCTACAATGTTGAATATCAGTGTTAATTAGCATATGATTTTTATGCTAATGTGGATATCATATAATAATCACTGCCCATTAATTTTAACATAAATCACAAGATCATATGTCTTCGTTAAGGTTCATTTAATCAAGTCCATTAGGAACCGAAAAGGCGCGATTTTACCAGTGCATACTATTCTGAAGAAAATATACATGATAAGTTAATTGAAATTTCTAATTTGAAAGTCATTTTCAATCCACCTTTGTTACTCTGAAATGCTCAGTGTAAACGGTTGAGACCCGGGGGGAAATTTTCAATATCAAAATATACAGCAAAACACGGTTTAAGCGAACCACGGGGGGGGGCTATAGTTTAAGAAGTAAGCCTGAAAGTTTTTGAGTTTCTTCCTTCTTGTTTTTTGCTGGCAAACAATTTTGTATAATTATTGACTGACACCCAAACCCTAATTAATTATTGGTTTGTATCTAATTTTAATTTGCTGACTGAAATTTTAAATTATTCATTCGTTGAGGAAAAACCTCTACATAATTTAAAATCGCTTAAATCTAAAATAAATGGAAAAGAAATAAAAACGAAAGTCACATTTTATTTATTTACGTATCTGCTGTATGTTTGTCGCGTACGACATTAAGCAAAATCTGTAAAATTCAAGAATCAAATAAATGACAAACAGGAACATTTTTTATGACTATAACATGTAAAATGTTGTTGAATGATGTTTGTTTTTTTTTTTTATTATTTTGAATAGCTTGTTTTTAATCATTGTTAAATTATAAGGCCGTTTATATCCGCAATGCAGTACGAATGCAACAAACATGGCGACGACGGCTTGTTTATATTTTACAAGTCATTGGTCATTTAATATTTCATTTATACATAGCACCAAACTACTTGTATGTTTATATATACAACTTAGATCAATTGTGTACAAAGACCATGCCATTGTATACACTCGAGAGCACAGGTTAGGAAACCCTTGAGATCATTTTCACACTTCCGATCTCCGATCATTTTAACACAATTGGCCGGTCATTACCATCGGCCGATTACAGCCCTTTGGCCGATGATAGAATTTCTGGGTTGGAAAAAGTGGCCGGTATAATGAGGAGAAATTACCTATGCTTCTTACAATTTGTTACCAAAAAAGTGGCCGGTGTCCAGTTTTCAGGGGTGGCCGGTATTATGAAAATCTATTGGTAAAAGAATGTTAAGATTTCTGCCGGGACTTTTAAAATCGGCCAATGTTGAGGGAGAACCAGTATTCGGGGGGGGGGGGGGGGGGGTGGTTGAGAAGTTTCACTGTATTCTATTTTAATTATAACACGTCTGTAACATTTTTTTATCCAATTTGTGATTTTTCTTTTAAAACTAATTTATGGGTATGACTCTTAGTATACTGGAAAAATGGCAGATCCTATGATTTCCTGGACTTGTTTCTTCCTTCTTAAAGGTGTTTTTTTTTCAAGATCGAAAAAAGAAAAGTCAAAAGGTCAAAGATGTGGCGAATTTTGTTAATATGAAAAAAAAAACATTTACTTTCTGTTTATCCTGAAAACTCCTTTACTCCTCAGGGTGCGCGGGTTTGGACGCTGTCATGAAGAAAATTATTGTAGTGGATTCCTGATTATGGGTCATTCCTCTAATAAAACTTTTGATTTTTTGTAACAAATTTGCTTTCTAAACTCCTCCAGAAATTAAACTGTCTCCCCGAATACGAATTTGAACAACAATACGACTAATATTAAAGAAAATTGGACATAAATCTTCTTTGTGCTCTTGCAATTCTTTGCTCTTGTCAGACCTCAAGTACATCTTTATGGTTAATTTTGTTTTGGGAGTTTTAAACAATAGATTAAAATTTCATTATCTGTTTGAATATTAAACAAACGTGGATAACTTTAATTACTGATATTCTAAAATAATTGTTAAGACATTTGTACACGCTGTCGTTTTCACTCATTTTTCAAAATATAGGTTGACCTTTGAATCCTAAGCTTGCTAACCGTCAAACGTTTCTTAAAATCAGTGTTAACTATAGCTACTCCCAAAACGAAATGTTTATCAAAGAGCTGAAGCCACGAACCATCAATATCTGCCTTTAATTTTAGACAAAATTTAACTTTAAAATCACAAAGCCTATCATATGTTAATTTGTAGAGCACAATGTCATGGTACGCTACATATAATTTTTTGGCACACAGGCCACCGTCTTTAGCACATGCGCAGAGACAAATATACCTATGAAGTTAAATATTGCCTAAAACGCCGAATTTATGGCAGTTATTTCGAAATTTGAATGTGGCCACACTCAAGTACCCTTTCCAAACTTTGCATGCATGAAAATATTACATTTATGCACCTTCGCGTGTGGCCAATATCAATTTTACATTATATGAATGTTGAGTTTCAGAAATTGAAGCAAGATCCTCCATTTCAGTAGTAATTATAAGTTCATCATATGCGTAAATTTTCTAAATTAGTTATTAGTATATCAGATTTATTCTTGATAATTATATAATCCCCAATTTGTCAATGATGTTGTGATAGAATATTTTAAATTGTCATTTAATATGTGTTCTTTCATATAAAATTTAAAATTACGCTCTTTTCTTTCATGCTTACGTACATGATAGAATGATGACGTCATAATTTGACCGTGAGGTCTACTGCATCTGCGCAAAAATAATTTGAAGAAATTTGTCAAAATAATTTTATAATTAGAAAAAAGTGTTGAGAATTGATTTGTGTCGAGTTTCCAATTTGTTGCCAGCACTAGATGTTGAACGTAATACCTTGTTTCAAATCTTTTTTATAAACATAAAAGAAATGTCTAATCCGAAGTTGATATCTAAAATTCATGCAACTCTTTGTGTATTCTAGGATGCATAAAAAGTACATAGTTTTATTTGTTTACACTGATATTTCAATTGAAGAAATCTATGGCATTTATGAATATTTTGCATTTAGGATTACAGTTAGTAAGCTAACATTATTTTAAAACTCTAAGCTCTAAAACGCATGTGCTTTCTCTCTCACCATCTCTCTCTCCGTAGCTTTTCCCTTCTTTATTAACCTTTTACGATGTCTTAGAACATTTTCTTTGGCATACCTTTAAAAAATAAAACGACGCAGATTTTTTTCCCGAACGAAAAAAAAAAAGAAATTGGTAATCTAATAACTCTGAAATTGAATAACTCGGGATGATCTATCCGCACACGTATACCTTATAGAAGAAGTACGTCTCGTATCTACTATAGAAATTGGTCAAATGTGTCCGAAATTTTGTAACATCTGAATGCATTTTGAGGTAAATACCGAGGTTACCCGATTAAAAAGAATAAAAATAGACATGGATTTTGAACCCTAATTTACCTTTTAGAAGTAATTGGTTTGCCTTGAGGCTTCCTCATTCACATCTTGTGATCAGACATAACATGGATCGGACATATTACTGAATTATCTACAGATAGAAGAAAATATCTGCAGAAGTAATGTAAAGTGTTACTTGGGGAAGACAATTATTAAAGATAAGTGAAAAAACAAATTAAGCTTTCATTTTCACTCCATTTTATATACATAACATCTATATATCTCAGTACAGTGAACGCGAATTGAGACATGTAATTTTGTTACTTAGGATGTCCCTCACTATGACTAATAGTTAGATTAGTTTCGCTTCAAATATAAAAAAAAACTGTGGTAATGTAGTGATTGTCACGGATAAAGGAGCAGGAAGAGAAAAAAACGGCGATAAATAATCTACTGAAAAAGTAGAGGAAGTGGTCGAAATATAATTCGTCCCATTCCAGGGTACATGTAGTACTATTCTTACCGTGCTGACCGTTCACGATAGCCTAGTGGTAGAGCGTTCGCCTCGTGATCGGGAGGTCCGGGTTCGATTCTCGTTCCCGGCGCCGCGTCAAATCTTAGACGTAAAAATAGTTAGTGACTGTTCCTTCGCCAAGCGCTCGGCATCAGAAGTGAAAGTCATGGGTCTTTCAGATATGACCTTAAAAACGTAGGTCCCGTGTCACGGTAGGCGCTGGCACGATAAAGAACCCTCACTGCTCAATGGCCCTGAGTGCCGAGTATAGGTCTAAATTTGAAGCCCTTCACCGGCATACGGTGACGTCTCCATATGAGTGAAAAATTCTCAAGAGGGACGTTAAACAATATACAATCAATCAATCTTACCGTGCTGAGTATGCATGGCGATTTTAAATATTTTTTATATACAAACGAGTGTAATATTGGAGACAAGCCACACTCCCTTGCTTATTAAGATACTTGATTTTTTCAACAATAACATAAGCGACGATTTTTTTAAATGCAGTACCTAATAATATAATTTAAGATTAAAGTATTAGAATGCATGTCTTACGTCACGCCCCCCCCCCCCCCCCCCAAGACAAAATAGAAGTGATAGCGATAAAGAACATGAGAATTAAAAATACACTATATAATTTTGCATAAAGGAAAAGATACATACCTGAAAGAAAAAAATCTAAATCCAAGAACGTGTGATATCAATATTATCTAGCGGACTATGATATACCTGGTAATATAACTAGAAACACTCGAATTTAGGGCTACAATCTATATATATTTATCTTTCAAATCAAATTCATGTTACTTCCACCCCTGCCCCCTCCCCCCTCCCCCTGCCCCCTTTCTTTAAAACTTGAAGAATTCTGCAAGACATATATTTTATTGTCAAAATGCACGAATGATCTGAGTTCGTCACATACACAAAAACAAACGTACTCACTTTGATAATTCTATTTCTTTATAATAGGCTCAGATTCTTGTTTAGAAAAAGATTTAACAATTACTGCGCCGGGCTTCACTTAAAATTTATCCAGTCACAAAATTTGAAAACTTTCAGAATTTATTACATGTATATCAAAAAAAAATTATGTCATATAATGCAGTAACATATGTATAGAGTACTACCGGTAAGTACTTTTAAAACTAAATGTACAAGAAAAGAACTATTGTAACGCTCGGGTGTACAAAAGTAAGCAGTTAACTGTAGAATATTCTATAGCAAAGGACTTTTTACGATGTTATGACGTTACATTACAAATAATGACGATCCTCATGTAAATTTCATTCACAACAATGCCATACTGTCAAATCTCTTATTGAAAAAGTATTATAGATATCTGAAAAAGGAAAATAGTTATGAAAAGCTACAAGTCTACACCATCTTTATTGAAATTCTCATAGATTTTTTAGTTAAGGCGTATTTCGATGGTTCGTGGCTTTAATTAGCTCTTTGCTATGTGCCTCAAAGTCAATCATACATCATCAAATATTATTTGTTGAAATTTGACAAACAGTACATAAGTTGGAATATTATTTTTGTTGGCAAGGACGGTACCCATTTTTGATGTCCATTATATAATTTTTTGTCATCGAAATCCACCTGTTCATTTGTAGATAAAACAGGCATTGAATGCTGTAAATTTCACATATTTCAGTAAATGTCTCTTTTAGATTTTAACAAGTTTTACAGCAGCTTTAATGATGCTTTTATTTTCACTCTAATTTACTGATTCTTTATCATTCATTTATAATGCAGTGCCTCGAACATCCCTTGTTTTCCAGCTTCTCACAATGAAACTATGTGATGAAAAGTGGTCACATAAATTGTTATAAATTCATTAAAGATTATATAATGGGAAAAAGTCAAGCTTAATGTCATTTGATATTTATATTGAATGTCATACAGTTCAGGACATTATTAAGTGAAAAGTCCTCGTAGAACATTTTATTATCATTTATAAGAAAGAAAAATTTTATATTTTCTGCAGGTCCCCAAAGTAACACTATTGTTGAGCAGTGGAGAATGATATGGCAGGAAGACGTGGAATACATCGTTTTGTTGACCAATCTTACTGAGGGACCAAAGGTTTGAAAATCCAATGAGTACTTCAAACAGGAAATTATGTCATCACCATTTTTGCATTATTCTAAGCTGGGCGAAAGGGGGCAAATTCAAAGAAAATAGTATTTAATTTCTTAAACAGAAATATCAACCGGCAAATTAAAATATGAAAATCATGTGTTGGCAAGTGCGAATATAACATGGAAGGGAAATACATTATAAACCTATATATAGAAGTATACACAGATTGCTCAATGCTTTATTTTAACATTGTTATCATTTCTTTTAATTTCTAACATATGATTCTAGATCTAACAATGTAAACAGTTTAATTCCTATATTGTTTTCAATAAAAGGATTCACATGCGCTTGAAATATCCTATTTAAAGGTAAAATGTAATCAATATTGGCCAAATGAGAGGGAAGAACTAAGACAGGGTCCATTCTCTGTGAAAATGATTGAAGAAAAAGCATATGCATACTATGTTGTTAGGAAAATGAATCTTTCGAAAGAGAAGGTAATTTTTTTATATAAAATTGTACCCGTTGAAATCAAAATTTTGTTGTAATAAATACACCTGCCTTGTGTTACAAACGAATACTGCTGCTAACATATTTTCAAAAGGTATCTGTGTCAAGGAGAGTTGTACAGTTCCATTTCACCAGATGGCCTGACCATGGAACACCAAATCCGATGAACCTGATTATGTTTCTCAGACTTTTCCGGCATTAAAACAGACCCAACAATCACCCAACTATTGTTCATTGCAGGTCTGGGTCTATTTGTCAACTGAAATTGTGTCAAATTGATTTTTTGCATTTTGCTTTACAAACGTGTTCTAGGAAATTTTAGGTAGCAATGGCTATCGGTATTTAAAAGGACAAGGTTCACTTATGCCCTATTTGGCCCTGTGAATTTCTCAAAAAACTGAAACTACATTCTTTTGTTAACAATGCATTGAATATCACTTAGATCTTTGGTGATTGCGTATCTATCAAAAATGAAGTAATTTTCTTATTAGTCAATGCATTATGACGTCTCAAAATGTGTCAATTCCCTCATTTTCTGAAAAAGTCTACAAAATCGGAAAATTTTTAAAGCTATTTTTCGATATCGTATATAGAGCGCAACCTCTAATCTAAAATATGCAACTAATAAATGATAGAACTGTTTCTTAAGATTAAAAGACGTGTTTTATTTTTTAGATCAGAGAGTGCGCTCATATTATCTTTCTTCACTGAAAGTACTCAATTATACCTGTTTACATAAAAATTCAAGAACATTGCAATTTCATAAAGCCAGTTCTCCGAGACCTGGACGCTTAGGAGAAAATTTTTAATAGGATATGAAAACATGAATTCTCTATTTTATTTTAATGCTTCAAATGAACAATCAAGTGTTAATCAATCAATTGGTATATCTACAGGGCCATTTTATGCATAAAGTGAACCGCCTTCATTAGGTTGACATGGCAGGTGCATGTTTTAAACTGTCCGTTCTCTTAACAATTAAAGCAAAACAATCATAGACATGATATTGTTATATTTCTATCTAGATTAACAGAAAAACTAAACTTACTTATAAGCATTTCAGCTCCTGAAATTATATCAAGATTAAATTTATTTATCCCGGTTTCTTTTGATATGATTGAAGTCAATAGATGAATATACGAAACATAAAGTATATGAAGAAGGAATCTGAAAAAAAAAAAATAGATAAATGACGACAGATTGATTACATGTTCGTGTATAAAACAAAAGGGACTTTATTTTTTTTTTCTTGATTTGACCCTAAATATTTTTATTAATTAATGTATTTAATTAGCGCTGGAATCGGGCGAACCGGAACGTTCATAGCTCTGGACGTTCTGTCGAGGTACGGTGAGGAACACGACAAAATCAACGTCATCGAGTTCGTTAAGGCCATGCGTAAAGACAGGATGACCATGATTCAAAACGCTGTAAGTTGTTTATTGTGTGCCTCTCTTGGTATACGTGTCAATTTTAAATTTTTAAATGGAGAAAATTACAATGTACTATCTTAAAACCTAATCCCAGTTGTTTTTCATTTAAGGATCAGTACGTATTCCTTTATCACGCCCTGTATGTGTACTTCAGAAGAAAGGCGAATTTTATCAGCAGAACAGAGTTTATCGAGTTGTATGGCGAAATAGAAAAACCAGAAAAAAGAAGACGACTTAGGAATGAATTCAATGTGAGTAACTATTAAATTTCAAAACTATGTTTCCATTACAGAACAATACTTTCACATATATAAGATGACTGATAACATTATTTTATAATTGTATCTATGAATCTAATGAAGGATCAATCAAATGAAACATTTATTATATTGTTTCAGATGACAAATTAAGCATCATTTAGTTTGCTTTTCAAAGAGCCCTATAGTCACCAAAGGATGTAGCATTTTTGAATTCATTACATGTGAAGTTTTATATGTATAAATTTGTAGGATTTATTCAATTAGTATTTTCTAGTTCAAACTATTTTTCATCAAAAGGATTTATTTCTTCTTATCGTTACATTTGGTAAATTATGATTAAAGTACACATGATCAAGTTGAAAATTCAATTGATAAAAAGGTAATGTTAAGTGCACTGTTGCTTTGAAAGAATCGCTGAATCAATTTTTAATTGCAAATTTTGAGTCATACTTTTTTGAAAATAAACTTCGAAAAGACCCAACGGTATATAGTATAACTTATGTTATATTTTTCTATATTGTAGTCAAATAAGATCATTTCAATATCGAACGTACGACTTAGAAATACATATAAGGTTCTGATGCAATTAAAAAAGTATTATGAACATTTAAAAACAAATGAATTTCACGTATTGATATGTTTAAATAATTGCCTAGAAATTAATGATAATGCTTAATATTCATGCTAATCAATAAAATATTCCAGCTAATTTCATTGACAAGTAAGCATGGCAGATTTATTTCAAACTTTAACTGTATAGTATTAAATAAATTTATTTTGGATTTCAAGGCTGTGATTAGTTTGAAGCCACACTACACCGCTGATGATTACGGAACAGGACGACGGTACATGAAGCTCAGTTTTACTAATTCTGTTTTACCAGGTGATGCCATTAGTGTAATTTTCAAAAATATAAATATTAAAATGTGATGTTTGAAAACAATCAAATATTTTGAATGAATAAAGTAAATTTATTTGTGAATATTCATATGAAAAAAAGTTCAGTCTTTAATACATTTCAGTTGAAAGATATCTTGTGTATTTAACATCAACTGTGAAGGGGCGAGAACAATATTACAATGCAGTTAATGTCTCGATAATTTTTATTTGACGTGATTCTATCAATTAAAAATCATTTGAAAACAGTGTTACAATATTTATAGATTTGTTTTCTGATATTTTTTAGTCGTTTACAAGGGCTGAAGAGTTTATTTCTGCGCAATATCCGGTGTCTGGAGCCGCCATTGATCTAGCTCGATTGCTGATTGATCAGACCTCTTCATTCCTGATCTCAATGAACCCTTTATCAGAAATTAATGAGGTAAAAAAAATATTTTGAATTATTTTTAAATAAATGATTTCTTTTTATTTATACCAGTAAATTGTCTCTCTTTAACAAGATAAAAGATTGGGTTGACAACAATATTAAGAAGATTGATTTGGCTCCATATGAAATCTCAAAGAGTACACAGCAAATGGTTACAAACAACTTTCGAAAAACAGACATTAAAATCAAAAGGAAACACGTAAGTTTATTTTCATTGTGATATATATTCAAGTCAGTACAGATAGAAATTATGGATTAGAAGATTCAACTGCATGTAAAAAAAAAAAATACACAAAATTCAAATAGAATGAGATTGTTTTTTGAGGTCACAAAGATCTTTAACTTAAAATTATATTTTTTTTGTCCCTTAGAAAATCCCCTGAGAGACAAAAATGAACAGAAAAAAAGTAAAAAGGAATTTGGTATGTATTTTCCTAAACCCTTTTCCACGTTATATGTAGGGTGAATTTCATGAAGTACCGTACAGATAATTGAATGTCTTGACTGGAGCTTGTCTGAGCTTCTACCAGCACAACCCTCTTCAATAACAAATTTGATAAAACAGTTTTACTTGGATAGAAAGTCAAAACCAGATGGCCCTGTGACCCTTATTTCCAAGTATGTATTACAACTTAGAAGAAATATATGTATTTTGAACAGTGAATGCTCAGAGATTTTCTCAAGTATTTTATAAGAATAATAATTGGCTGAGAAAAAGTTTTGTTGAAGACAAATTCATTATATTTTTTTCTAGAGACGGAGCGACGTGTTGTGGATTGTTTATTGCTGTGTATAACGCCATAGAACAACTACAACAGGACGATGAGGTAGACATATTCACAACAGTACAAAAACTGCAATGTCGCCGACCAGAAATGATATCTACCAAGGTAATTGGCACATGTAAAACCTGTACGAATATACATGTTAAATTTAATGTATTTAAAACTCTGAAAAACACATTATACAAATGTTTTTTTTTTTTCGCATAGGAAGAATAACGAGTTTTGCTACAAGGCTGTGTATGAATATCTGAGTTCGGATAGCATGTATGCCAACATTTAAAGAATGAATATTTCTATGGATTTGTTCTTCATGCATTAATAAATAAAGATACTTTAAGCGTTTCAGTTTTTGAATATCTTGTGAGAAGAATGCAAAAGACTTAACAGACATTTATTTCTTAATTTGTAGAAACGTAAATTTCAAGAAGTATTGATAATTTTTCTTTAATTCATTTATGGATTATATCATTGACTTTGAATCAGAACATATTCAATGTAATGGATTTTGCTTTTTTATTACAATGACGATTAAGTACAAGATGTATTTAAGCATGACAATTTTGTTCATTTTTTTTTTCATTATTAACTTGCTGTGATAATTTTAAGGTTCAAATTTTGCTCTTCAACCGCGGGAAAGCAGCTTTAGACTCGCGGAATTTTCACCAGCACCTTCTGCGCAAAGGGGTCTCGGTTTATACGGTCTCATCTAAAGGAATGGTTTTACATCCCACAGTGGGATTTGAACAATATATCAATTTATTTTATTTGAAGCATACGCTTTTGTTTTGTATTTAATCAATGAATAGGAAATCTATAATATTAAAAAAAGAAAAAGATTAAGTAACTATATCTATTGAGTATGACATCCCAATGTATTGAGAAAAAGAACTGTTTCGAATGTCCATATTATCGTTCTGCACATATTGTCGTCGGACTCACTGCGCATATTCGAAACAAATTGTACCCGGCATTAATATGTGCCGAGATTATGTTTATTTTTCTGCATAACAGACGACAAAAGATACAGTTATATATAGGCACAATTTGTCGTTGGCAACAATAGGTACAGAGAGTATTTGCCCATATTGTTGCCGATATCAAGTATTGAATATTTATTAAGCTAATGAAGGCAGAGAGAGAGCCAGAGACAGCCAGACATAGAGAGAGAAGAATAAACAAACTCAATGAAAATATATAATAGAGTAAATGTATTCTTTTAGCATTCCTCGCAAGTTCCAATTTTTTAGGAAGAAAAGGGGTTGGTTTTGGTCAGAAAACTGGATCTAAGAGTCGTGTTCATCACTATGATACATGTATGCCAAAATAGAGTTAATTCTGAAATATAGAGAATTCATATATACTACTTTCTAAGAGGGGCGATTTGGCCCTCGCAGCTCCCAGCTGTGTCAATTTACATGTCTTGACGTTGCTGAAATTTCTAAAAAAAAAAATGCCTTTTTTGTTCTTTACTCTTACAAATGAGAGCCTTGCTGAACTGTCCTTTTATATCTCGACTCTTAAAATTGCGCCCGAAGGACATTTAATAACATGCTAGTTTCGACTTAATTTTAACTTGGGCCATATTTGAAAATAAAATAGTTTGTTAACGAATAATTCTTGACCGTAACTGAGTATTTGTAAGAGTCAAATTTGTCAGAAGAATTTGTGAAATTTACTTTTATCAGATGCATCAATTATATTTCTTAGTCTATCATGTCATGATTTCAATTTTTCCTCGAAGTAAAAAGATACTGGGGCAAGCATTTTATTTCTACAAGAATTTCCATTCCATTAGCTTATTTTTAACAGTCGACCTATTTTGATTACTACTTCGATTTTAAGAATTATAAAGTAATCACTTATACAGGAGATTATTTTTTCATGCTTAGTACCAGAGAGTTTTAATGGAATGATAAATATTTAATCACTTCCTGTTCTTGTTAAATGGCAATGCTTGGTATTTTTCAAACAATTAACAATCCCCATAGGTTTCACTGCGATCGTTTTTAATGGATGCAAAAGTTAACGCGGCGCCCATGCAAAAGTATACCACGTGAACCCCTAAATTGCTGAAATTGTTGTTCTTTAAAAGATTATTCTACGGAATCCCATTTAGGACCGATAAAAATATTTGTGAAATTTGACAAAACGAAGTCGAATTTGTTATAACAAATGAAATTTATTATAACAATTTCTTTGAATTTGTTATAACGATCTTAATCTGTTACAACAAATTTGCTGAATTCAATATAACGATTTCTGTAATTTTTTATAACGAAGTTAATATACCCTTAATTCACAGGTTCCTCATTTTCTTCAACACGTCCTTTATCATTATGACTAATCTGTCCTCTGCCTCTTTTCACATTTCCAAATTGTTTGCTAATTAATATGTTATTCTAAATTTTCGAAAGAATGGGCTATCACTATATCAAATGGGCCATAGTTAATAAAGTATATAAGTCATGGCCCGTTAATTTTCTATTGACTAACCTTAGGATGATGATGGATTTTTTTTTTTTTGAAACTCAAGCCTGATTGCAATATTTTATTTTAGATTTAGAAAGTATAGGTTTTACATAGAAAATAGATAAAAAAAAAAAACGAACCATATCAAGTTAAAAAAAAGGAAGTTATGGTCTAATAAGAGAACAAACAAATTTTTAATTGATTGACCTTAGCATGATTATAAAACCTTTGATAGAAATTCCAATCTTTTTGAAAAATAAAATGTAGATTTAGATTTAGAAATTTTATCCTGTTACAATAAAAATGATAGCAATCTTGTCATACAAAAAAAAAAACAAAAAACGTAAGACCAATAACGAGAACACAACAAAATTGATGTATTAACCTTAACATGAACATACATACTTGACAAAATAAGAAATTCTAATTTTTTTTTCATTTAGCAGACAAAAATATTTTATGATATCCTAAAATAAAAACATGCATCTGTAAAAGGTTTGTACAGAATTAATTAGAGATATTATCTTCCTGCATTGTTAAAAGGAAATATGCCTCATATTTTTCATTAAACCCAACTACATGTATTATACATTTCAAGTTGCATGTAATCCAATCCTAAAACACAAATCAGAAAAGTACAAACATTTTTTTTTTTGTTTTTAAATGAATGGAATTTTTACTTACAAGCGAAAGCAATTTACCCAGTCCCTCTAGAAAGTTAATGCAAAATATGATCTCAGTATCATGAAACAGACTTCGACTTAAATCAAATTTTCGATCATCATTAAAATATTTAAAATCATTATGATTGAACAAAAAAGTAATATGAAGTAACATCAAAATGTGCTTTAGTTTCTGATTGACAAAATATATTTATGTTGGGGTTTTTTAGACAAGGTCTTCCAACAATCTATTAGAATTCTTATGGGTACCAGTTGCGCCCCGTTATTCATATGAAGCAGAATTTGTGCAAAACCCTATGCCTGAAAGAAGAAGTTACTGTTGCCTTCAACTTGATATTTAGACATATGGACAACGTATTGTCAATTAACAGTTGTAATTTCCATTTTCATGTCGATATGATATATCCTGATGAGCTTGAGAGAAACGATAACACAGAGTCCGACATTGGATATTTTACTTGAAAAAGACGTAAATGGTAACTTAAAAAAACAAGCTTTAACTTTTATATCGTCAACTTCCCTTACTTATGCAGCAATATACCTTCATCACCATTATACAGAGTTTATATAACTCAATTAATTCGATACCGAAGAGCATGCTCTACCTATGAACAATTTCTAAAACGAGATAAATTATTGAAAATTTATTAAAAATATGTTGATGAAACAAGAATATCAGTAGTCTCGTTTAAAGTTATAATTTTGCAAGTTTTATGGTCGATACAATGACCTTGTCAGAAAATACAATTTATCATTGAGTCAAATGCTGACTGACGTTTTTCATACTTGCTGTTAATCCATTATTTATACCCTGAATTGACGACGAATTCTTTCCAGTATAGCCCAATCATGACAGGGAGCACACTGCGGATGTGAAAAATCGGCAGGGAATACTCACTCCTCTATGGCACCTTGTCCGACCTCTGATGTTTTTGAGGCCCTTGTTTGCTTTGCTACTGTTTTTTTTTTTTTTTTTTTTTGACTTTGACAAAAGTAAGGATTGGGCATACATTCTTTTTAAATAATGTAAAGTGTTGGGACCAAGTCATTCATTTTTACTCAATTATTTTTCTCAATGTTCCAACCCAAGTGAAAAATATTGACTGGTCACATCATGAACTCATAGTTCAATATATTGAGAACAAATCACTCGTAAAAAGTCTTTATATCTTTTGTCTGAAATAATTTGAAAGGAAAATGTAAGCATTCATATAAATGTAGTTGCATCAATATTTTTATGTCTTCATATCAACATTCAATTTGATAACAGTTATGAGAGTTATAAAAAAAGAATTTGATAATTGTTTCAAATCACAATGAAATATTTTTAATGGTTGCTATCGCGAGTTTCCAGATGTAAGATCAATCTCAATATTTTGTTCTGCAATGGAAAGTCTGTGACAGATGCTTTGAATCGCAGACTAATAATGTTAATATTAATGCAGGTTTTCGTTTCTTTTGTGTACCATCATCATTAATGCACGAAAAAATTCTGAAGACGTTTGAGCATTGTCCGTTAAATGTCTTATTCCAAATATCGACTTTTTGTTAATTTCTTTTCTTCTTTAAACTTTCTTATAGGTAGTAAACAATTGTCTCACTGTACCATAAAATACATTTGATCATTGTTGCGTATTATTACCATCAGATATCGCAGATTGTAGCTAGAATCAGCAATTAATTTAAAACAATAGTTAACATCACTCAGTAAAGATGGCATATGAATCGTATAAGACACTGGTTTGTTTTATTGTTGTTCTATTCATGGAAATCATGCAATGTAAAGCAAACGTAAAATCAGTGAAGTTTAGGCAAATATCTTATTTGAGTGGCGTATTACCTACGAGTGGAAGCTGCTACGTTTCCGAGTTAGACGACATCCAACTTATACAGTGCTCATTGAGATGTTTGGAGGTGGTGTGTGCTGGGGTGTTCTGTAACGATAACCTGAAGTCATGTAAACTAATGAGAAGAACCTGCAATGAAAACTTACTCTACGTTGAACATGAAGGCTGGAACTTCATCTCTGGTAAATATTAACTTCACAACAAAAAAATTTGACTATTAATTACAGTTTTATTTCGTTATCCCGATTGTCAGTTTATTGAATACTATTAATAAGTCGTAAATAGTAAACAAGAAGTCACAACATTTTTATTGTCAAACATAACTCATTTACCAAACACGATGCTTAATTTGCTACGTATCATTTTAATGTTTTAAATTCAAGATTTAAAATCCTAAGATATTTCGTATTTTAAGTATTTCCGTGGCCCAATCTCTTTCTAGACAACAAAGTGAGAATATGTATTTATAAAACAAAAAATATACAAAATATGCTCAATTTAGTGTAATCATTTAACAAAAAAATTATATTCTTTAAGTGGTCATTTTTTTTTCACTTATAATTTTTTCATCTCTTGCACTTTTTCTACAATTAGTACAAAGAAGTGTCCAACAGTGAATTTTAATGCTTATTCCAGATAAAATTACTCTTAAATACCATGGTTGCTATTGATCTTGAACTACAAAAAGGAAATAAATCAAGTTTTAATGAAGACTTTCTTTAATGCGGCGTTTAGGAGTAAGAATATTTGCTACAATATCATGTTAATATTAAATCATATTTAATGTTGAGATTGAATAATTTGTATGTTGTTTTTCACTCATAAAGAGACATCTAAAATCCAGAGAAGGGCTTACATTTTTAACCTTAATTCGACACTCTATGGAATTTTTATCTAACAGCGTCTGTCGTGACAAGGATCCTTGTTTTTTTTTTAAAGTCTCACCCGACAACCGAAACACCCTAAACTTCTTCTTCAAAATGTCGTGTGCTTGGCAAAAGGAAAAGTTGCTACCTATTTCTATCGGTTTAGGTCATCCGTGGCCGAGATTCGAATCACGGAGTTAGCGCTCTACAGACCTACCTAGAGAGAAGGGTCAAAATGTTAAGAATATAGTAAAATATAATCCATTGCTATGGAAATAAGATTTAAAAAAAACCTTCAAACTATTGTATGGATTATCACGTCTGTTCTTGAATGATATTATGAAGAGAACGATCAGAATCCAGGATCCGAAGTCTATTGAAATAATACTAATTTGGAACAGAATAAACAAAGATCAATGGTGAGATTATACGTGCCATGGAAATGTATGCAACCGCAGTCGACCAGTCCCTTGGGCAAACGGCTAAAATATTCAAAGATGTGGAACTTTCTATTTCTTTCTAAAATAAAATCCATAAATCACTTACCTGTTTTCCAGTTTGACTAACTGATGATTACATTAATTTTTTTCAAAAACTTTTTATTTCTTCTGTATATATATGTTGTGTACAGTTGATTTATAGTGTTTTTTACTGGAAGTTTATTTTTGTTTTTACTATAACTGTGATCAATTAATACAATTGTGTGTTAAAAGGTGAATGTTTGTAACGCTGACTTGTAGTGGAGTTTTTATAGTCTTTTGGAGTTAAGCAAGAACAAATCTCTTGGAGCAAGAAAAATGTTAAAACATTTTTACTTTAAAAAATGATATAATCAAACATCTAAGAATTATCCTATTACGTACGATAACCAAGCTAGTGCAGTGAGCACTGTTATTTCTGATATCAAATATATCCGGAAGGTATAAAGACGTATATAAATTATAAGTTTAATTTCCCCAAATAAGGACCCTCCTTTTACCCGAAGGTTTCAAACTGCGAAATAAAACAGTTACCGTTATCTCCCCTTTATACAACAAGGTGATGAAAAATGAAAATTAAAAAAAGGGAGATAATCCATATTCCCAGTAACTACGTACGACTTAGACTTTACAGAAAAATTATGAAAATGGGTCAATAATGAGTAATAAATGTCTTTTTTCAGACATGTCCTCCTGCAGCGAGGGTTGGGTGCAATACAGGGATCACTGTTATATAATCAGGACGGAATCTACTGGCTGGAACAATGCTAGTGTAAGATTATTCAGTTTTTATTATAAACATTAAAAGTGGGCTTTTGTATTTACATCTTAAAAAATATATAACAGGATCATATTAAAAAAAACGCAGATTTTTGTCATTTTTTTTTCTTATTTATGGTTGCATAATGAACAAATTAGGTAAATAATTTCAACAAAATATCTTTATCATTTGAATCAAAAAAATCAAATATACCATGCTGAAAATCAAGATTAAGAAAAATAAAATTCAAGCATAAGAATTAAGAATTTGACAACAATCTTTGGTTTTTAATTTTTTCCCTCTCTACAAAGGCTTTATTAATTCAAATACTTTGGAATTCAAAAGTTTCCGAATGAACTTAACTGAAGAAACATAATCTGGTGAATCAAAATTGGTACTGGATATGATTTACAAGAAAGAAATAAGTAGTTCCATAATAAGCAATTGGCGCTTAACTACTAGGGAATTTATAAAAGCACATTTACTAAGTAAAATTTTGAAAATATTGACAAACTAACTAAAGCCACTTGAAAAATTGATTTTATAAAAAAAAATAATCAAGTGGTATGGAAATATTATAATGAACGGGTAGGGGGAATATTTACGTTGTCATGTGGCTGTGTGTGAACTGTACAGGAAAAGGGGGGGGGTATTTGATATATTGTCAGGAGGAAAATTTTTTGAGGTTATAGTGATGCTCAGCATGTAGCAAAATATGTGGAATGCAAAGTTACACAGTCAATTTTTTTTAACGACTGAAACTTTACCAATGATATAAAAATCCATTTTTATTTCAAACTAACTTTATTACAATGCATTAGTTTTATATGATATCTTTTTTCATAGCTGTATGCCTCAGACCATAAATCTTAGAGGAGATATCATTTGTTCTGCCCCACTTTTGCACAGTTAACTTTTAAAAAAAAATTGAGATTTAAATCAAAATAAAGTCCGTCTAAGTTTAGGGATCTAGGATCCTATATTTAATATTTTCTTTTAATTACTAACCTGGAAACATATTCTTTTATGACTATAATACATGTTATTAAAATCTTTCACCATTGATTGTTGACATTTCTTACCATTCAGTTACAGTGTCAGGACCTTGGATCTTATTTGGTAGAGATCGAGACGAAAGGGGAGGATGAATGGATTCGAAAAATAGTAGTATTAGGTATGTACATATGATACACTGACAAATAGTAATATTAGGTATGTACATATAAATACATTGAAAAATAGTAGTATTAGGTATGTACATATGATACACTGAAGAATAGAACTAATAGGTATGTACATATAAATACACTGAAGATTGATTGATTGATTGATTGTATATTGTTTAACGTTCCTCTCGAGAATTTTTCACTCATATGGAGAAGCCACAACTTGCCGGGGGGGGGGGGGGGCTATGTCCTATGCTCGGCATTTAGGGCCTTTCAGAAGTGAGGGATATTTTTCGTGCCAACACCTACTGCGACAAGGGGCCTAGGTTTATACGGTCTCATCCGAATGACAGGTCTCCACGTCCCTCAGTGGGATTCGAACCCGCGACGTAAGGGTTGACTCCTTACTTCGCGACTCTAGAGCAAACGCTCTAACCACTGCGCCACGCTGGCGACTTAAATACACTGAAGAATAGATACACTAAAGAATATTAGTATTAGGTATGTACATATAGATACACTTGAAACTTTACATATGTATATAAGTCATTTGGTGATTTTATTTGTATACTAGTTTAACTGGGCAGAATCTACAAAGCTGTTTACATAGGATAGGAGTATCTTATATTTATACTGAAATGTCTTTTCAAAATGTTATTCAATATTATTTAAGTCAACTTATCTCCAAAGTTATAGGAAACACATACATAAGAAACAACTACATTACCGACCAGACCCATCCTGATACCCAAGCAGTCCCAGAAAGCAGTCCCCGGGACTGCTTTGGGACTGCTGTGGGACCGCTATGAGACTGCTCTCGAAAGCAGACCAAGCAGTCCCAATTGTCCCTGCTTTCTGAATATTTGCATGTATATATTTATATTTCTCAATCTTATATTGATAATATTTACTTCTAATTTATGACTTTTATTTTTGTGGAAAGGACTTATATAGGCAGTGCCTGCTGTCCAATCCAATTATGTTTATTCATAAAATAATATTGTTTAAATTAAATTAGACTGCTTTCTGGGACTGCTTTGTTCTCTCATGTGTGAAAATGTTTCTGAGTGACATGATACCCCCTTGTGCATTCTGAGTGTGCAGGCTCCCAGCTGTTTTGTTTACTTGCAGCAGATAGAAGTTTAAACTATAATTAAAGAAAAACAAGGATTTCTTATGATCTTTTAATATGTAGAGATTATTTTAGTTAATTAATATTTTCATAGACTTTATTCTTTCATAAGTGTAGATTAGAATGATTTTAAAAAAAATGTATAAAGTTGTTAGATAAGGAAGTCAAGATTTTTTATCCCTAAAAATAAACTACAGGTTTATAAGGGATTGATTGATTGATTGTATACTGTTTAACGTCCCTCTCCAGAATATCTCACTGATATGGAGACGTCACCATTGCCGGTGAAGGGCTGCAAATTTAGGCTTATGCTCGACACTTACGGCCTTTGAGCAGGGAGAGATCTTTATCGTGCCACACCTGCTGTGACACGGGGCCTCAGTTTATACGGTCTCATTCGAAGGACCGCCCAACCTGCGGTTTCGATCGCCTTTGAGCAAAATTCAATCATACATGTTATTTGGGTACATGTATAAGTGTTACACATCATTGAACATGCTGGTCAACAATGACCCTAATTTCAATCTATATTATTTTGAAAATATGATAAATGAAGTGTGTATAATTTCTGAAAGGGTGATTTAATTTCGAATATAATGTGTTGGTTCTATTCTGGTGATTTACAGATGTACACTCAAGCGTTTACAAATTAAACACCTAACATGAGTATTACCGAGCTATAGAATCTAACGATAATTAAATTGACAGGTGAATAGAAATAATCATTACTGAAAAGTATACTATAGTTAACTATTGTTGAATATAGTTATAACTTTGACACTTTGAAAACGTTTATTTACTATGGTGATCATTTTGACACTTTGAAACACTTTATGAAAACTTTGACACTTTGAAAAACTTTGGGAAAAACTTTAATACTTTTAAAAATTTTGGCGAAAACTTTGACACTTTGAAAAACTTTATCGAAAACTTGGACACTTTGAAAAATTTTATCGAAAACTTTGACACTTTGAAAACCTTTATCGAAAACTGTGACACTTTAAAAATCTTTATCAAAAATTTTGACACTTTGAAAAATTTTAACTCTTTGAAAAACATTATCGAAAACTTGGACACTTTGAAAAACTTTGGGGAAAACTTTGTCACTTTGAAAAACTTTGACTGTTGGAAAACTTGATTGAAAACTTTGACACTTTGACAAACTTTGGCGAAAATTTTGACACGTTTATATACTATAGTTAACTATAGTAAACTATAGTTATCTATAGTTAACTTTTTCTTTGTTAGGGTATCCACAGCATGAATTTCGGGGGTGGGGGTCTGACTATGGGGATGTCTCAGTCTACAACGTTGGTACACTCTATATTACTACAATTAGTAATTGTTATAATTATCTTGTTTGTCTTTCATTGTTTAGAAGCCCCCTCGGTGAATGGTATTTGGACAGGAGGTACTGTCTTTGGAAATGAACACTCATTTATCTAGAAGAATAGCAAGAAAGAACTTAACTATACAAATTGGCGAGAAAATTAACCAAATGATGCTTCAGGCAAAGAGGACTGTCTGGCAATTCTTATTCCCGAATACGAAGCCTGGTTTGACGTTAATTGTGACAAGCAATACCAATTCCTGTGTGAGAAAAAGCATCCATTTTGAACTTAGCAACTTATCTAAAGAATTGGAAGCCATCATACATTTGTACTGCAACACATGGAAAAAATATCAATTTGGCTTGAATTTTTAAAAAAGGTTAACTTTTATATCATTCAATTATATTTGTGTTTAAATGGTTGTTTTTAACGTCTCTTTCGAGAAAATACAAGAAAATATCACTCATACGGATGCACTACCACTTGCCGATGGAAATATTCTAATTATGCCTTTACTATGTACTAAGGAAGAGTGAGCAGTGATTGATTCCTTTCATGCCAGCTTCCGTGCCGACAAGGGACTTCGGCTTATAGGTCTCATCTAACGATGGTCTTCACCGGGGGCCATAAAACCTCACTTTTGTCTCTCTCACTTTTTCCAAAGGAATATATAGTAGAAAAGTGAGACTGAGATCAAAAGTGAGCTCGTCTAAGTTTTATGGCCCCCAAGCCAGGTCTTACTAGAGAAACACCGACATCTTACGAACGAATGTAACCAAAAACGGGGACCAGTCATTGTAGTCTATTGTATTCACGGTTGCATAATTGAATTCTTCAATATTATTGGGATTTCGATAGGTAAAATCCCCATAAGATACCTCAAAGCCACGTTCTTGTCGTAGTCGCTACCGTGACGCTACAATACATTTCAATGGACATTGGGTTCGAGAAGGGAAATGAAAGGAAAATTTAAAAAATGTCATTCTGTGGCATGAAATAAAAAAAATAATAGTATATGCGGATCTAGTTGGGGTCGAAGGGGGGGGGGTATTACTATACTAAGGGTGATCAAGACAATTAAGAGTTATGGTCTAAAATTAAATTGCAAAAACCCAAAAATTGTTCAAAATACTATATGCTGTGAAAAATAAAATTAATAAGGCTCTAATACACAAGTATTATTTCATATAATAAAACCAGGGGAGTGCCCATTCGTAATTTGTCGGTTGAAAAGTTTCTTCTTACAAACGTGTATCTTAAAATTCTTCTCACGGGTGCTAGTGGACAGGACCCCTCCCCCCCTAAACACCCGAAATCTAAAGCTATTTTTTTGATTTCACTGTAAAAGCTCAAAGGCTTTTCGAGATGCCTCTTGAAACAAAAGTGTATAACAGACGGACATAATTATAATACGAACGGTAGACCGAAATTAATATCCCCGACTTTCAAGGGGGGGGGGGGTCGGCGCAAAAATAGAAGTTTAGTGAATTGCGTTTTTGACGTAATTTAAGATATATGAGAGCAAGTTCCATATCAGCTTGCCATCATAGGATCTATGCCCACCCCCCGACCCTCCTCCAACCCTTGGAATATACATAAATCCGGCTCAAAAGATATTTTTTGCCTTTCTTTCATTAATAACATTTACAATTTACAGCATACAAAATTGATACCTGTAGTTAAAAAGTTAGAGGTGATTTCAGATACTACGGGCATGATTTTTTTAAAATAAAAAGTGAATTCTATGTACGTTTTGGATTGTTCATATGAAATAAATTGTAAATATGTACTAGACGATTTATTTATAAAAAAGACAAATATGAATATCTTGGGACCGGTAAATTGGAGGTTGGGATGGGGAGGTTGTCTGGTCTACATGCACTTGTGATAAGCATATGTGTGCAAATACTTTTGAAGGATATTATGGCAACTAAGTGACAACTTCGTTTTCATATTATTCACACTTTAAAAAGTCTGGTATCTTTTTGTCGGCATTCTGGAATCAATCCTTTTTTTCTTTTACAGGATGGTGAATATATAATTTCCTTACATATGAAGCAAGTTATAATTTCTGTCATAGTTCTTATGTATATTGGACTTTCGGTCAAAATAACTATGTGTATTGTCAAATGTATAAAGTGTATCTTCTTAATTTATATTTTGACGATTAATGCATGGTTAACAAACAGTGACATAGTGAAGCATAACTTTGAGACGAAGAAAAGAACTTTACTAAGAAAAATGCACCACCGTACATAAATGCATATTTCCTTTTTATAATTCATACATATAAATAGACATACATGTACACACGTTCGTATATAGGAACAGGGTTGAGGAGTTGGGGAAAAGCCCCCCCCCCCCATCTGATGAAGTCGATAGATAAACAATGTAATATCATAGAAAACTTAGCTGTATACTTATGCCCCCTCAATAAAAAGAAAATCTTTCATTTTGGCTTCCCAAGGAATTTTTTGGAAGTGACTCTAAACTAAAAATGTTTGGTCCCCCCCCCTCCCCAACTAAAATTGCTTGCTTCAGACCTGTTACATAAATGAAATAATAGCAGTCCAAAAAAAAAATTAGTTAAGATCGCCATTTAATGCACCATCTAAGAAGATGCTGTCTTCCATGAATGCTCGTTTATTTCTTTGAAGTGATATATAAATAAGTTTAAAATGAGTTTCTCTATCTCTCTTTAGATCTCAATACAAGACACTTTATAGAGTGCACTACCTATTTACTAGATTGCACGGATTTATTTATTTTAACCTGTAAAAAGTAACCCAATATGAACAAGGCCATGAAGGCGCACACTACGGAGTAGTTTGTAAACGTTTAATCACTGACGCATGACAAACGTGTACCTTAATATATCCGTCTAAAGTAGTATGGTGTATTTCCTTCTCTTCTGTTTATTCGCTTTTTTAAACAAGGTAGGTGATTACAATAAATTTCACATGAGCAAATTTTAATTACAAAGTATTTAAAACACTATCCATTCTATTTTACACATATACTTATTTTTTCCGATTTTAAATTTTACACTGGTGCAATCACTGGTCCCGAGAAAACGATCGAGATACGGGAAGTTAGGGAGAGTTACGTTGGTTCGTAAGATGTCGGTGTTTCTCTACTAGAGAAACACGCGGGTATGTTAAGGAAGCATATAAGTAATTTCTCGGGAAATTTAGACTTTTTGAAGAAAATTTAGTTTAATAAACTAAAACCACTGATAAACGTAAACTGATATTTACTATCGCATACAGATAAAAGCGTGTCTAAGGCAAAGACGTGCATCACCGCCACGGCATCACGTGACTTCTATTAATAGCAAAATTTTCCTTAATAAAAAGGCTTACAGAACAACAATACCCCTGAGTTTGATAATTTCTTTGAGTATGTAATATAGCTGAAAAACATCTATTTTGTCTAAAAAGTGCTGCTAGAATCCCACTATCTTGTCCGTAAAATATTTATTCCACACATTCGCACGAAACCTTACCCTTTGTTTTTGATTTTTATACATATGAATCGAGATTTTTCGTACAACCATGCTTAACTCGGGATTCTAGCAGCACTTTCCAAGTTTGTCAAAACGCAAACTTTCAATCTGTATAAATCGTATGTTTTGAAATATCCAGCTTATTGTTGTTCTGTAGCATTTTTTTTGGTCAAGAATGACGGACGATAGGCCGACCGGGATACCTAATATAGCTGACTGTCTTCGAAAGAGAATATAACCGATGAAAATAAATTAGCATACCTGTTGTATTAATTAAACTCCATATGAATTTAACACAATATTTCCGATATTTCCTTTTAAACTCCATTTGACGTATCTTTGAACATGCCGTCCTAGCCAAATTCTCTTTACACGACATGATCAATTTCCAAGTTACTTGATGTACACATATGACGTCATCGGTTTAGATTTCAATCATAATGACTGTTACAGCATAACAAAATAAAAACATTTTATTTTTGTTAATGTTTACACGTTTCTAATCATTTTCTAGAGTTAAATTACATTGCTAAATACCAATATTACGAAAACCTGATTTCTAAAATTGACGTCATCTTGCCTACTATGACGTCATAATGCAGCACTGATTTAGCCAAGGCAGAATATTTTGCATGCTTCCTTATTCCCCCTGCGCACCGACTTCTTACGAACGAACGTAACCAAAAACGGGGATCAGTCATTGTAGTCTATAGTATTCACGGTTGGATAATTGAATTATTCGATGTTATTGGTATTTCGATAGATAAAATCCCCACAAGATACCTCAAAGCCACATCTTGTCGTAGTCGCTACCGTGACGCTACAATACATTTCAATGGACATTTAAACGAGCAAAGGGGTTTAAGAAGGGAAATGAAAGGATAATTTAAAAAACAAAGTTATTCTGTGTAATGAAATAAAAATAATAGTATGTGCGGATCTAGTAGGGGTCGAATAGGGGGGGGGGGATTTACGAATGGCGGTCGGGACAATAAGGAGTTATGGTCTAAAATTAAATTGCAAAAACCCAAAATTCTTGTTCAAAATGCTATATGCTGCGAAAAATAAAATTATTATGGCTTTAATACACAGGTATTATAGCATATAATAAATCCAGGGGGTTGCCCGTTCTTAATTTGTCGGTTGGTAAAGCTTCTTCTTACACACATGCATCTTAAAAATCTTCATAACATTCTTACGGTGCTAGTGGACTGGACACCCCCCCCCCTTTAATTTCCCGGACCCAAAGTTATTTTTTTTTAATTTCAATGTAAAAGCTCAAAGGCTTCTCGAGATATTGTTTGAAACAAAAGTGTAACAGACTGACAGAATTACAAATAGACGAACGGGCAGAACGAAATTAATATCCCCAACAATCAGGAGGGGGCGCAAAAATGGAAGTTTAGTGAATTATGTTTTTGAAATAATTTACGATATATGAGAGCATGCCATTATAGGACTAATACCACCTCCCCCAGTCTCTGGAATATATATAAATCCGGGTCTAAAGATATTTTTAGCTTTCTTTCATTAATAACATTTACAAGTTACAGCGAAAAATTGATACCTGGTGGTTTAAGATACTATGGGCATGATTTTTTTTAAAACTAAAAAGTGAATTCAATGTACGTTTTGGATTTTTCAATTGAAATACATTGTAAATATGTACTAGACGGTTAATTCATGAAAGAAGACAAATATCAATATCTTGGGACCCAGCATGTATATTGGGGTGGAGAAGGGAAGGGGAAGTTGTTTGGTCTACAAGCACTTGTGATAAGCATATAAATGTATGTGTGCACATACTTTTGAAGTATGCCATGACAACTAAAAGTGACAACTACGTTTTCATATTATTCACACTTTTAAAAGTCCGGTATCTTTTTGTCGGTATTCTAAGAATCAATCTTTTTTTTTCTTTTATAACAGGATGGTGAATATATATTTTTCCTTACAAATGAAGCAAGGTATAATTTCGGTTATAGTTTTTGTATGTATATTGGACCTACGATCAAAGTAACTCTGTGTGTAGTCAAAGGTATGAAGTGTCTCTTCTAATCTTAAGTTTTGGCGATGAATGCATGGCAAACAAACAATGACATAGTGGAGCATAAAATTGAGACAAAGAAAGAACTTTACTAAGAAAAATGCACCCCCTACATAAATGCATATTTTCAGCCTCTTTTTATAATCCATATATATAAACAGATATAAATGTATGACACACGTTCGTAGGAACGGGGTAGAGGGGTTGGGGATAAGCCCCCCTCCCCCTAATGAAGTCGATAAATAAACAATGTAATATTATAGAAAAATCAGCTACTGTATACATGTGCCCCCTCAATAAAAATCTTTCATTTTCGCTTCACAAGGAATTGTTTGGTACACATGTAGTGACTCTAAACTAAAAATGTTTGGTTGCCCCCCCCCCCCCCCCCCCAACTGAAATAGCTTGCTTCAGGCATGTTACGCAGCTAGGATAAGGCTGCCCGTAAAATATCAAACTGTTCAAACTGTAGTTACTTCTCTGAACTACCCAGATATGACGTCATAATAGAATATGACGTCAAGTCACTGCATACTTGAGCTGACACGACGGGGAAAGTGTTATAATTATTATAAGGCATGTAGATATACTATGGGGACTTGTGTTTAATTCAAGAGTACGGGTTGTTTTTTAAGCTCGTATGTGCTTTTATAATGTTGAACATTTGATATTTAAATATCTCTACTCCTTTTGCTTGTCCAATATGCACACATTCAAGCAATAGCAAAAAATTATGTTTGAAACGCTCCCCTTACACCTCTGCAGACAGAGTTAGAATTTATGTATCGTGTTTATATCGGACTGGCACAAGTGAAAGACACGGATAAATTGAAGATATTCTGCATGAATCTTAAAGAGAAGCATGTCTTCTCTCTCTCTCTCTCTCTCTCTCTCTCTCTCTCTCTCTCTTTGCTCACTCTTTTTGTGTGTGTGTGTGTCTGTGTGTGTGTGTGTTTCAAACAAGGATCACATATTGAAATTAAAATCTAGCTCAAAATAATATATATATTTTTAAGACATTTTAAGTGTGTGTGTGTTTAATGCACCATTTAAGAAGATACTGTCTACCATGGATGCTCGTTAATTTCTTTGAAGTGATATTTTAATAAATTTAAAAAAGAATCTCTCTCTCTCTCTCTCTCTCTCTCTCTCTCTCTCTCTCTGTGAACACAAAACATTATCTACAGCGCACTACCTATTTACTAGATTGCACGGATTTATATTTTTTCAAGCTGTAAAAAGTAACCTTTCCCCATATGAAAAGGACGCACACTACGAGTAGTTTGTATACCATTAATCACTGACCAATTACAAACGTGTTTCCTAATCCGTCTAAAGTATTATGGTGTATTTTCTTCTATTTGTTTGCTTTTTAAAACATTGTTAGTGATTAAAATAAATTTGACATGAGCGATTTTCAATTACAAATTGGTTAAAGCACTATCCATTCTATTGTACACATGTACTTATTTTTTTCCGATTTTAAACTTTATATTGGTGCAATCACTGGTCCCGAGAAAACTATCGAGATACGGGAAGTTAGGGCGAGTTACGTTCGTTAATAAGATGTCGGTTTTTCTCTACTGTGGGATTCGAACCCAAGACGTAAGGATCACCTCCTTCATTCACGAATCTAGTTCATAACAACAAGTAGATTTCAAAATAAAGTTGGGATTTATGGAAGTACACAGTCAAAAATAAATATTTTTTAAACCAGTAATTTAAACTTACGAACCATGCTAATGATGTTGTAGTTTACGGAAACATTATGCATTATAATTCAGTTACGAAAAAGATGTATCGTCTGTCAATTTAAATATTGTTTCAAGACTACTTTGTGACATGTTAAGTTTAAAGTGACACAATAATTCTGGAGAATTTCTAGATATATTGTTTTTTTTTTTTAATTCTCCATACAAAGTTTGGTGCCAGTGCTTGTTTCCTAGATTAAAAAAAATATATGTACAAGAATAGTTCTCAATTTGAATATATTTGACATTGTTGCAATTATCGCGTGAAATTAATCATTTCTAGTACTTGAGACTAATGTCATCTAAATGTCTTTGTTTGTGGTTTTTTATTCAATGCTTTTGGGTAATTTTCGCTATATTTGTAGGTGTTTTTTCACTTTATAAATCGTTATTTAATTTTCTGCTACAGTTTAGATGTTGTCAGTGCCATACATGTACTATCATTTAAGGACAGATGATACAACCATAAAATGGATGTCTGGATCAGTATATATTTCTTCGTATAATTTCATTGCTAATGATACCAATAACAAATTTCTAGAATATAAAGAAATTGTAATCCCTCTGTGAGGTTCAAAAGTCTACCCTTCTGAAACCATCCTCATTAATCTATACTAATATTTCTCACCTTTAATCCCATTTTTGTGAAATTTTGAATAAAAAATTTAAAAACTACGCGGTGAAACATCATTTTACTCGTTTAAACATGACCCAGGTTGTTATTTTCACTTTTTTCAACATGTCTGTTTGTATCATCTGTTCTTAATTTTACTTTTTTAACGAATTATTTGCCACAGACTTACATATTTGTTGGGAATTGTTTGGACAATCCCGATGTATTTAAATAAATTTAGATATGTCTTGTCAATTTATAATCATTAAACATCTAAATATTTGTAATTTTGGTTGATTTTTTTTTGTACAGTAATCCATTTTTGTAGGACAAGGGCTGATGAGTTCCTACCGTAAGACAACCAACCATATGAACTGCCATCACATGCATCACCACCATATACACTGCCAACAAAAAAGAATACTGGAAGTGTCTGTATTTCAGACAACCATTGTGAAACAAATACTATCCGAAAAAGATAAAAATGATAAAAAATATAAATATATCGAACATTACTCATCTAAAAAAAAAACCCTGGTAGCAGAAAAAACCTCCTAAATATATCAGAATTTGGATCAGGTGTCATGGAGGATCAAGCTTCCACTTTTGTACAGATGGAAAGTTTGCCCTCTGACAAACTTGGAAAGTGCTGCTAGAATCCCGAATTGAACATTGTTTTACGAAAAATCTCGGTTCATATGTATAAAATGCAAAACATGGGGTAAGGTTTCGTGTGTATATATGGAATAATTATTTTATTGACAGGACAGTGGAATTCTAGCAGCACTTTTTAGGCAAATTAGATGTTTTTCAACTATATTATTTACTCAAAGAAGGTATTAAACTCCGGCGTATTGTTGTTCTGTTAGCCTTTTTATTAAGGAAAATTTCCCTATTAATAGAAGTCACGTGATGTCGTGGCGGCGATGTACTTCTTTGCGTTAGACACTCTTTTATCTGTTTGCAATAGTTAATAACATTTTACGTTTATCGGCGGTTTTGGTAATAAATCAAACTTAATTTTCTTTAAAAAGTCTAAATTTCCCGAGAAATGACGTATATGCTTCCTTAACATACCTGCGTACCGTTTTTTGACTTCATCGTATGCCAAGGGTTTATAAGGAGAGTAGCGTATTAGAAACCCTTGGCTAGCGAAGATGATCTTATATATATTATACATTTTATTGACTGGATTCGAGGGTTACATAAATTTTGTCGGACTTAGTACCAAAAGCTTTGCCTGATGCTGATAGAAAGTTAGGCAATTGTTCCCTTTTTAACCCGATTATCACAAACAACAAATGGCTACTGACATTCAAAAGGTATGAAAATGAGAAAGTATCAGGTTTCGTTCATATTTAACGTACATCAAAACTTATTTTTACACACAGTTTTTTTGGTTTGTTAAATCCCATACTGCAAGATATAAACGATTCATTGGTCGATGTTACATCAAGTAGCAGGAGTTTACACAGTTTGTATGCAATAAGAGGCTGATAAAGCTATATTTGTCAAAAATAAATGTCTTTTGTTTTGAAATAAAATATCATTTACACATATATAAATGTGTATATATAAAAGGTTGATAAATTGGATGCTATATATATTTTACTATTTTATTCACATAGTGTCCGTATATTCTCTAGACAAGTGATACTGTCATATATTTGTATGCAGATTCATATAATAGAAGGGTCATTATAAATCTATTTATAACATACCCTCAATGAATCATTTTTTTTTTCATATAAACTCAAGAAAAAATAACATAATTGAAAGGTGATGCAAACCTTATTTTTTTATTTAGATTAACATAATGAGAAAGGGGTGCAAACTTTGTGAAATCTTTGAAATGTAAAAAAGAGCAAGAGCCAAGATGGGCCTAATTTGGCCTTGAGGATTTCTGAAAAATCAAAACCGTTCAGTTTAGGTTGCAAATACAGTATTTATCATTTGGAGTGTTGGTGACCACGTACTGTATCTATTGATCATAACGTAGTTTTCCCTATAGTCAATGCATTATGACATCATAAAATGTGTCATTTTCTCATATCCTTTAAATTCCTTTGAAAATGACCAAAAGTTGAAGCATTTTTTCAATATTTCATATAGAGCACAGCTACTGATCCAAAATATGTAAATACATAATGAAAGCTCTGTTTTTGAAGATCAAAAAGCATGTTTTATTTTTTGGATCGTGGGCTGTGCTCATATTTTAATTCTTTGCTGAAGGTAGTTAAATACGCATGTTTTCTGCAAAATTCAAGAACATTGCAATTTCTCAAACCTGTTTTCCAATATCTGGATTCTCAAAACGAAATTTTATTATAGAAAATGAAAGCACCAAGTGTCTACTTTATTTTGATATATGAAATGGGAAAGAGGGTGATAGTTAATTAATTGATATAAGTACAGGGCCATTTTGTGCATAAGATGGCTCTTGCTCTTTTCTTATATTTAATGTAATTGACCAGTAAAAT
Source organism: Saccostrea cuccullata (assembly GCF_032062105.1). Taxonomy (NCBI): domain Eukaryota; kingdom Metazoa; phylum Mollusca; class Bivalvia; order Ostreida; family Ostreidae; genus Saccostrea; species Saccostrea cuccullata. The sequence continues at coordinate 27,053 of NW_026935091.1, read as the reverse complement.
ATTCAACCTAGGGTCTAAAATTTGTTTGCATTGCATTAGAATATAAGGGAATATATAGGTGCCCAGGACTTTTCAAGAACTACATACAATGTATTGTATTGAAAAGCAATTTAAATAAAACTAAGATTTTTAATTTGGTTCTGCTTTTTTAATATTGGTATCTATAATGACCTCAATAGTCAATACTGAAAGGTAATTAACAAAAGCATTGTTACTCTGTTAGCATGTGACAAGTCGAAAATATGTGAAGATTTATGATATGTAGATTTAAACCACATTACATTTTTCTGATATCAGTAGTGTTTTAAAACAATCGCCAATCTTAATAACGAATGTATTTTTTATTTTATGAATTCATCGATATCTCAATTAGACACCCTATAACTCTACTGTCTATTCAGGCGATGCAGGTATATTGCTGCATAAGTAAGAGAACTTATCGATGCTCAAAAGTACAACCAGTTATATAGTTAATTATATCTGCTTCATGTCAACTTATGCAGATATCACATTAACTGATAGTTTTCAATGTTATCATTACATTTAGTAAATTATGATTAAGGTAAAATTAATCAAGCTTAAAGATTGAATGAATGAAATGGTCACGTTGAGTGTAATATTGCTTTGAAAGAATCGCTGAGTCCATTTTTCGGAGCTAATGGTTGCCCGCGTGGCGCAGTGATTAGGGCAATTGGTGGCGTCTCCATATGAGTGAAAAAATTTCGAGAGGGGCGTTAAACAACATATAATATATCAATCATGCCTTGCAGATGTGGAATCACACTTTTTTGAAAATATGTTTCTTAGAAACCCAGTTGCATATAGTATAACATGTTATATTATGTTATCGAAAGTACATGTACGACTTACAAATACATATAAGGTTCTGATGCAAGCCAAAAAGTATTACATGTTTGAACATTTGAAAAAAAAAATGAACTGAACGTATTGATATGTTTCATTCATTGTCTGGAAATCAATGATAATGCACATTTATCATGTTTATCAATAAATTATTCGATCTAAATTCATTGACAAGTAATCATGGCAGATTTTTATAACTGTATACTATTGGATAAATGTATTATGGATTTCAAAGCTGTAACTGGTTTGAAGCCACACTACACAGCTGACAATTATAGAACAGGACAACAGTACATGAAGATCAGTTTTACTAATTCTGTTATACCAGGTTATGTAATTAGTGTTATTTTTTAAAAAAAAAAAAAAAAAACTACAATGTGATGTTTGAAAAAAAAATCTTTTTGAAACAAATAAACTACATGCGAATATTCAAATCAAAGAAATTTATTTTTGTCAAATATTGCAGTTGAAAGATATCTTGTGTATTTAACATAAACTGTGAAGGGACGAGAGCAATATTAATGTCTCGGTAATTTTTATTTAACATATTTCTGATTCTATCAGTTCAAAAGTTATTTAATAGCAGTATCATAAGTTTTTTGAAATTTTTAGTCGTTTACCAGGGCTGAAGAGTTCATTTCTGCTCAATTTCCGGTATAAGTAGCCGCCATTCATCTCGCTCGTCTGCTGATTGATCAGGAGTCTCCATCTCGTACATATGCCAAAATAGCGTTAATTGTGATATATTCTAATTTCAAAGATGGGACCGGTTTAGCTCTTGCAGCTCCTAGCCCTTTCAATCTACATGCCTTGACGTTACTTAAATTTCTTTTTTTTTTGTTTTTTACTCTTACAAGTAGTGTAAGAGCCTTGAAGAATTGTCCTTTTATAATTCGACTATTACAAATTACGCCCAAAGGTCTTTTTTTAACATGCTAGTTCGGATTTCAGTTAAACTGAGACCATATTGTACATATATTAATTTGTTAACGAACTATTCTTGACCGTAACTACGAATTAAAAAGAAGTAAACATATCCCAAGAATTCGTAAAATTCACTTCAATCTGTATGCATCAATTTCATTCCTCAGTCAAAATACCACTATTTCATTTTTCCCCATTGCATTCCATTTGACTAAACATTAACTTTTGTCATTCGAAAAAAAATCCATTTTTTCCTTATTTGATAGCAGTAAAAATTCCAATTCCACAAGAATTTCCATTCTATTAGCTTATTTTTAACAGACGACCTATTTTAATTCCTGCTTCGATTTTAAGAATTATAAATTGATCGCTAATAGAGGAGATTAACATTGTTTTATACGTAGAATCAATAGGTTTTAATGGAATGATAAATATTTAATTGTTGCGTGTTCTCCTTTATTGTCTAAGCGTAGATTTCTTCTTAACAATTAACGACCACTACGGATATCACAGATATTATTTTAATAATGAATGCAAAAGATTACTCGGCGCCAATGCAAAAGTAAATCACGTGAACCTCTTGCTTGCTGAAATTGCTATTCCTCTTTAAAAGATTATTCTTATGTATTCCAAAATAAAACAAATGCTTGTGGTGGTCCCAACCTATCACGGGGAAAACAATTTTAACAAATTTGCGATTAAATCTACGATATTCCAGGAAGCTTTATGATCAGATAGTTGTTTATTTGTTTGTTTGTGTTTTAGATTGCCCCAATGTCATCAGAAAACAAGTGTTTTCTTAGTGTTGAAAGTTTTTTTTTTCCTTCAATTTATTGATTTATAATTTCATTTTTTCGGACCCAAATTTGATATACACTAAACGTTGAATAATTATTCTTACACTACGCTACATAGTAAAACAAACCATGCATGACTAAAAAGCCACCAAATTACTTTAAAAAAATACTTTAAATTAATTATTTAAGCATGTATGTTCAATTTGAATGCAAATACATATCGGGTAGCTATGGAAGTTAAATTAATATTTTGAATAGTCATTTTACTTCATATAGTTATGTACTGAGAAAATTCCTTAAAATTTTATATGAATAGTATTTAACAATTTAATATACACTTAATTGACAGGTTTCTCATTTTTTTACCATTCACAGTAGCTCTGTTGGTAGAGCGCTCCCTTCGATATCGGGAGGTCGTTGGCTCGAAACTTTGCCGCCGCATGTGAGTTAAGGCTACATACGCAGGTTTGTATGCAAAATATCTAATTAAATTCCATAATTGCTCTACCTACCGCGCAGAAAATGTTAAGACTTGTTTTCAAATACATTCTTGGTACCCATGAAATGCGATAGCCAATACACATTATGACGTCAAATAATGACGTCATCGACCTCTACTACACAAGTTTATGAGAAACATTAACAAAATCGCTTCGGTGCAAGGGCATACCTTACATTGTTTTATGACTGTCGACCTTTCTTATCATTCAGCTACAATGTCAGGGTCTTGGATCTTATTTGTAGGACTATAAGACATTTTTTACTTTTACATTTGACTGTCAACCTTTCTGATCATTCAGCTACAATGTCAGGGTCTTGGATCTTATTTGTATGACTATAATACATTTTTTTACTTTTACCTTTGACTGTCGACCTTTCTTATCATTCAGCTACAATGTCACAGTCTTGGATCTGACTTGGTAGAGATCGAGACGATAGGGGAGGATGAATGGATTCGAAAAATAATAGTATTAGGTATGTACATATAAATACACTGAAAAATAGTAGTATTAGGTATGTACATATAACTACACTGCATAATAGTAGTATTGGGGATGTACATATAAATACACTGAATTATAGTAGTATTAAGTATGTACACATAAATACACTGAAGAATTTGCATATGTATATAAGTCATTTGGTGATTTTATTTGTTTACTACTTTTATCTGAGCAGAATTTAGAAAGTTGTTCGCATAGGATAGGAATATCTTATATCTATAATGATTTTTTTTTTTCAAAATGTTATTTGATGTTATTTAAGTCCACTTATCTCAACAGTTATAAGAAACAGTTACGCTTCTAATATATAATAAACAACTATTAGATAAAACGAATATCTTAATGCAAAAAATATACTGACATTCATTAGGTTGGAAGAAGGTTTCGCTTTAAAAACTCTTTTCGTCTTTGAGATATTTATCAGATGGTAAGATGCAATATTGCTGACAAAGTATATTTCACATTTAATACAAATGAAACTAAATCATTTGCAGTCAGAATTCGTCCTTGCGGAAGTCTTACTCTAGGGCATAACTTCTGTCATAAGTTCCAATTTATTCCAGAGCATGAATTTCGGGGGGGGGGGGGGGGTCTGACTATGGGAGGAAGTCTCACTCTACAACGCCGATACACTCAGATTTTTCAATGAACATAATAGTAATTGTTATAATTATCTTGTTAGCCTTTCATCAGAAATCTCATCTGTGAATGGTATTTGGACAGGAGGTACTGTCTTTGGAAATGAACACTCATTTATCTGGAATAATAGCAAGAAAGAACTTAACTATACAAACTGGCGAGAGAATGAACCAAATAATCATGAAGACAACGAGGACTGTTTGGCAATTACCCGGTATTTTCCCCGCCGGAAACTGGTATGATGAGATTTGTGACAATCAATACCAATTTCTATGTGAGAAAAAACATCCATTTTGAAAATAGCAGCTTATCAGAAGAAATGGAAAACAGTCATAAATTTGTAATGCAACACATGCAAAAGAAATATTCATTTAGCTTGAACTGAAACAAAGAAGAACTTTCATATCATAGACACATTAAGTTTTATTTGTGTTTTAATGGTTGTGAAGCGTACATTTCGAGACAATTTAACTCAAACAGTGGAAATATGTTAATTTTGCCTATACTTGGAACTTGGTGGAGAAAATACGACAATCGAAATATATCAGAGGTAGGATCCGGTATCATGGATGAGCAAGTTTTTCCTATCCAAAAGCCACACGCGCTCTTTGTTTTGATTGGGTGAATGAAATAATAGGTAGCAAATGATTTAACAGTTTTTATGGAAAACAGCGGTTAATATTTGATATGTAAAATACGAGGCATTGTTAAGGCTGAAAAAAGGGGCGGAGCCTAATTTATACGGAAAAAGTTTACTGTGACGTCACACAAAATATGACTTCTATGTATTCCTCATAATACTAGAAAATGAAATAATTTCAACTTGAAACTGTATTAGCATTATAAACAACAATAAAAATTATCAATCCATAAAAGCAAACTTCTAGTTTAATCCCATGCAGCTGGTTTTGAACAAATCACTGATTGCGATGAACTTGTCAACATGACATCATTTTGATTTAAAAAAAAACGTATTTTATGTGCTATGAGAGGCATTTTAAGATTTTTTTCGACAATGAAAAATGCGTTTTATTATCAAACAGAATATTAACTAGAGGTTTCAAATAGCCATTAATACAAATGAATATCCTTTGTTTAGTGCGATTAGTCATTAACTATCAAGAGAATGTATTTAATTAATTTTGTTGTGTTTTTATGTACATGTAAGGTATATTTTACATCGAAATGCCTCATTAAATCATTTTCTCGCAAGGGCATACACATACGTATAGTGCAGGGAAATAATTTTGTTACAGCATCAATGCTGATTTTGATGCTTCCTTTGCTTGCTGGTTTTGATGCTTCCTTTGCTTGCTCATTTTGATACTAGTTATCTTTATCCTGATGCTGGTTTGAAACTAGGTTAATGCTAGTAATGCTACCGGAAGTAGGATTATCCTGCCGGAAGTGGATAATTCAAAAACAGCATCGCTATTTTAAGCCATTAAAAATAATTTTTGGGGTAATTTTTATTTGCAATTTGTATTAAATAACTTTCCTTTATTTGTTTTCACTTTTTACCGAAAAAATTAGCGATTTTTAACGAATTTCGTTTTGTCGTACTGCAATCGTAAAGAAACAAAATGGCGACACAGTGGAAGTTGGAAGTAAATCTTCATCTTGCGAAGTAATCGTAATATTGTTTTTTGATATTGATTGCAGCTAACAATGCGATATGCTTTATCCTTTTTGTGATGCGATTTCAGAAGGTGGAATAGCCCTAGTGTGTGCAACGTGTAAGCATGGAAACGTGATGGACAATGAACATGATGAAGTTTATGTCAAATCCAGATGAAAATTTATTGCGTGTCCTGTGAATATTTCAGCGAAAATATCATGTTTTAAATGGAAAAGTCGTAATCCAAGGAACCAATAGATCATCAGTACACCCAGATAGCAGGATGCGATTGGACCTGTGTTGGGCCAACAATGCTCCTTATGTTGGGCCACCGTTTGCATTCAACATTGGGCCATCGGTAATTTGCTCATCGGCCCTTAATCAAACAACGTTGGCTTATTGTTGGGCCGATGTAACAGTTAATGTTGGGCCACTGTTGCGCCAATGTTTTATTTCAATATTTGGCAAACGTCATTTTTATACAATCGGGCCATTGTAAGCAATTAATGTTGGGCCAAGGGTAATTTGCTCATCCGCCCTTAATCAAACCAACTTGTTGGCTTATTGTCGGACCAACGAATGGATATTATTGAGCCGTTGTTGGGCCACTTATTCTTTCAATATTAGGAAAACATCATTTTGGGGACAACGTTGGTTTGTATCTTATTGGCTCTCCATCATGACAACTCATTTGCTCTTCACTGGTTGGCCATTTGTCCTCAAAATTGACAAACAAATATATACAATCAGGTTATGCTAGTTTTGTAGTACAGTTTAATGGTAAAAGCTCTTTAATACTACCTATATATGCTATTGCTATATATGCTGGATAAATAGTTTAATACATATTCTCAATATCTCATAGAATTGCCATCAAAAAGTATTGCATTGTAAGTAGCTCTACATTAATTACAATACTGAGGAAAACGAAATCAAAATGTAAAATTAAATTATAACATACTATAATTTTATTGCTCAGTGCATGAAGAAAACGTTAATAAAGAATTAAAAGTTGATGCTCACTTCGAGCGATACATGTAGGGTTACATGACTGTATACTCCCTCTCTGATGTACTTTTATGCACAGGTTCAGTAAATCACAGGTATCAATAAGCACATCTAACAAATAAACAAAGTCCTCCTGTTCTTAAAATAATACTAAAATGAATCCCGTCATTTTGTTTACTTACACAAAAAAATGTTTCTGGTATCAGCATAGTGTTTGTAACCAACAAACAGACACAGAAGTAGAGCTACAGGTATGTCAAACTATATTACAGAAAAAAAGTTAGGCACTGCCATTTTCCATCTGATCCCTCTCCTAAGTCTCCTCTTCTCTCTCCAGAGTCTCCTCCCCCTTCTTTTCTTCTCTATCCGTTTCCCCCCCCCATCCTTGTCCTTGGTATACTTTAGCTATTCTTTGATTGTGTTCTAAATGTCTTTTTAGAATCTCCAGTAGCACTAAAATTGTAGTATTTGGTACTTAATACGTTTGTTACTTTTCTCAGTAAAGAGTAAACATACGATTAAATTTACAAGTATATCACTATATGTTTAAGCTGCCAATTAAGGAATAACCGTCTTTTTTGTTTCATGGTGTGATTACGAGGGGCGTTCAATAAATAATGTCATCAGCTCCATGACATACAACATAGAAATTATATGACATTAAGCTTGACTTTTTCTAATTATTGAATCTTTAACAAATTGATAACAGTTTATGTGACCACTTTTCATCGCATAATTTCATTGTGGGAAGTTGGAAAACAAGGGCTACTCGAGACACTGCGTTAAAATTGAATGGTCAAGAATCAGTAAATTAGAGTAAAATTGAACGCGTCATTAAAGCGGCTGTAAAAGTTGTTAATTAATCAAAAATATATTAACCGAAATATGTGAAATTTACAGCAACTTATTTCTGTTTCATACATACATGAACAGGTGGATTTCAATTAACAAAAATTATATAATGGGCATTAAAAATGGGTACCCTCCTTGTCAACAAGGTCATACATCAACCGATGTATATCAGCGATAATTCAACAAATTATCACATATTACATTTTATTGACTTTAAGTTACATAGCAAATTTGATAGACATCATATCGGGGGTAGTCCACACTGTTTTAAAGAAACATTTGATGGTAAAAAAGTTTAATACTCAAATGTCACCATATATTTATAAATATAGTGAAAACGAGAGCGTGTAGAAAATCTAAATAATTATTATTAAAAAATAAAAAATTGTTCTTATCCACGTTTTTCTGAAATTTAAACAGATCATGAAACTTCAATCCATTCTGCGTTAAACCTTCAAAACAAATTTAGAATAAGATGTACTTGACAAAACTGCAAAGGCCTAAGAAGATCAAAAATTTGCAAGAACACAAAAACAGTTTTATACGCTATTTTCTTAAATATTAGGGATTTTGTTGTTCAAATACATATATAGGGAGGCAGTTCAATATCTGGAGGAGTCTAGTAAGCAAAATATTTGCCAAAAAATTGAAAGGTTTATGAGAGGAAAGAAACAGAATATGGAATTCACTACATTAAATTTCTTCCTAACAGCGTCCAAACCCACAGGGCATGAAGAGTAAAGGAATTTTGGCGTAAACAGAAAGTTAATGTTTTGTCACATCAACAATATTCGCCAGATCTTTCAATCTTTGACTTGTTTCATTTCCAAAACTTAGGAAAACACCTTTCAGAAAGAAAAAAACAAGTACAGCAAATCAAAGGATCTGCCATTTTCCAGTATACGAAGGGTCATACCCAAAACTGTGTTCTAAAAACAATTAGAAATTGAATAAAAATGTTCCGGACATGTCTTTTAATTAAAAGAGAATATTTTAGTTAAATCATTAAGACAAAATCATAGAAAAGCGATTTTTGTTTCTTTCCGAGCCCTGATGACATTATTTATTGAACGCCCCTCGTAAGTGATTAGCTTGCGTGATGAAGGCATTTATGCATAACATTTCTACGCTTGACCATCATCATCACAACGATTTTGATTCAATGTTGCCCCATATAAAAAACATGTATTGAAAATTTGCCGTTACACTGAACAAATTTTTAATGAAAGAACCCAATTTATGTTTAGTACTGAATAAATTTTGTTTTAACTTCAACAAGTTCAACATTTTCAAAATGTTTGATCATGTACTCGACATTAAGTGTGTATAAGTAAATTAAGTGGTAGACTTTGGAAATGTATTCTACTAGACACAAATTTCAGTCTAAATAAGGGGCAAATTATTTATTGTTTTAACAGTATCAAAACACATTTGTTATTTTATACTTTAATTTATTTTTCTTGTATAGAAACAAAAAATTTAATCACTGATAATTTATTTTGTTTTGATAAATTACATGTATAAGAATATTAAATTCATTTAAGCTAGCTTGTATTTTCAAATAATAATAATAATAATAACTAGATGCGTTCTTGTTGCTGGTGCAACAAGCAGGTCTTCCGACCGATTTTCCTTAGAATTCTATGCTGCGTTATCCCATAAAATTTCAGAATGTATTTTTTGTTTACGTTCATTTACAACAGCCTCTTAACATATCTCATGATTATTACAGGTATTCCCCAAAATATCTCAAAAATAGCTTTTAAAAAAATAGGGAAAATCTACCATACATGTTTAAAAAGAGAAAAAAGTTATTTGCAACTGAAAAAAGTCAGAAACAAAGAAAAAAAAATTTCAACGCCCACAGCGGGATTCGAACCCCCGACAGTGGGACAAAGTTTAGCTTGGTCATATCTTTTCAAAAGAGGCACGTATAAAGATACTAAATACATACTTAGAATTCTCATAAGACACACTATAAACCCTGTGAATACTAAAGAAAAATAAAGAAAAACAAAAAAGTTTAGAAATGTGACATTTTGAATTCACTTCTGTTTACGACCGGAAGTGCCGACGACGAAAAATAAAGGTCGTGTCCCATAATGGAGTTCAATGTTCTATCACCTCAGTGAGTTTCACTTTCATATTTTTAGCCGTTCTCGAGAAAACAGCTGGACAAAATGCCGTTTAAAAAATACAAAAATCCCCAAAAATCGAGAACGGAAGTGAATTTTGAAAAAATGAAAAATACGTCTGGAGATATTCTTATGATGCATCTTCCCTGAGAAAATCTTTGAAATCTGTCCATGCATAGCTGAGATATCGGCTGTACCATGAAAAAAGAATAATAATAATAATAAAAAACAGAAGGAAAACAATAAGGTCTTCCGAAGGAAGTCGGAAGACCTTAATGATTGGATTTATATAGGATATATAGGATTGTTTGTAGAGTGGTAGAGTGGTAGATTTATAGGATTGTTTGTAGATTTATTTCTGATTGTAGAGACGATCAGATTTCTTAATACAGAGATTTGTAACAATTAAATGTTTATACACATTGGCCTAATGTTGGTCAAATATATCGGGCCAACATTGAGCCAAAGAGCAAAATGACACTGGGCCAACGTCATTTGCCAACATCGGCCCAATGTTCTTGTTGACGTTTCGCCAACAATGTCGCATTCATTGGGCCAATATTGGCGCAACGTTGGGCCAATATCTGTAGAAATAACACTCTACATTGGGCCAACATTTGCCCAACATTTCGGGCCAACATTGAGCCGATGAGCAAACTTAAATTGGGTCAATGTCCTTTGCCAACATTGGCCCGATGTAACCTATTACATTGGCCCAACGTTGGCCCAGTGTTGGCATGCTATCTGTGGTACAGTGTTGACCCAACAGCACCTGGCCTCTGCACTTCCCCGTGTCTGATTTACACAGATTTGTACATGATATCGTTTAAAAACTAATCGTTAATTCAGCTGTACCGAGGCAAACATATTATAAATATATTTATATATATTACAAGTAGCCCGGTTGTTGTCTACCCATGATGCTCAGTCAGATTCTTGGTATATTGGGCCAACGTAGGGCCGATGTCAATCCCCAAACAAATATTTACTCTCATGATAATAGTTTTATTATATAATGCCAATAGTTAGCCCAACATTAGTGCACCATTATACATAATCAGCTATCAATATTCCATGTTGGGCCATCGTTGGCCCAATCAAGGTAACCCAACATAGATAATAGAACCATAATGTAAGATTGGGCCAACGATGTTCTGACATCTGGGTTATTACAAATAAATAAGCATAAACACAGAATGTGCCAACGTTTTCCCAACGTAAAGCTCAGCAGTTAATTATACAATTGACACAACCAATTAGTTGGCAGTATAATAATTGGGCCAACGTTGGCCCAATATAGATATCCCATCTTTGAAACACCTAAACAAAATAACATTTGTATGTATTACAAACATTGTGCCAACGTTAGGCTAACACACTACTACGAACTTGATAGGACACGATCTTTAAGGGTGTATTACAAACAATGGGCCAAAGTTGGGCCAACATAATACTACCAATTTAATAAGATTTTCTTTAAGGGTGTATTAGAAACATCGAACCAACGTTGCGGAAACATTCTACTTCCAACTTGCTAAGTCACTTTCTTTAAGGATGTATTACAAACAATGGGCCAACGTTGGGCCAACTTAATACTACCAACTTGATAAGACACATTCTTTAAGGGTGTATTATAAACATTGGTCCAACGTTGGGCCAACACCAGGATCCTTCCTTCCTTGGAAACTAAAGTGAATGGAAGTTGCTTACGTTGGACCAACGTTGGGCCAACATAGGCATTTCGTCATGGAAGGTTGACTTTGTTATTTTGGTCCAACGTTGGCCCAACGTTGTTCCCCCAACGCCAACCATACAACCTTTAACAAATGTTGGCCTAACATAGTCCTGCTATCCGGGCAGTCACTTCAACCACTCAGAGGGTATGTAAACAATGTTTTTTTTTAAATCAGATTATATAAAATTGGTAAAGATGATGTGAAACAGATTTAGTGTTACAAAAAATGAAAAACTCAAATTCTGAGCGAATAAGGCATTTTAACATGTTAAACACATGTGATTTTAAAGGTCAATTTTTACAATTGAATAAGGAATAAATGATTTTTTTTTAATTTAGAATCTGCAGATGCAGTCTGTAGTTTTTCCACAAGGTATCTAGTCAAATTATATATAACCAACGACCAAAATCAAATGTACAATCTTCTCCCATTCGGACCATGGTCAAATGAGAAAGAATATTTTGTAGCTCGATCATTAATATTTTGTAGCTCATTAAAATATTGACCAATGCAAATGCATGTAAAGCAAAGTCAGATATTTTACTTTGATCATGATACCCAGTCGCAGTGTAAGAAACACTATTGAATGAATATAAATTGTTCATTTCAATTTTGGATGGAAACAAACCCATGTTCACTTACAATCCGATGTCATATGACGTCACAATATAGATTGAAGCATCGAGATAAAGATTAGAAATTTTTTTGTGATCAAGCAGCCACGAGCAGGAGAGCTTTATGCTTACAACGATCTGGTAATGTACATAAACCTGACCAACTGATAACCAAGTCCACTCAAACCTAGTACATGTATTTCAACTTTTGAACCAATCTAGAAGTCAACTCTTAAACAATAGTATGCATGGTTACGGATTTTACCTTTGTAGTCTTGGTTAGGCTGTACCCTATCATGTACTGTCTGGTTTACGAGTAGAATCTAGATTGTACGTAAGGCTTCAAGTAGATATATAATTTTTTCAAAAGGCAGAAATGTATTTATCCTGAAATTTCTTCTACAATACTATGTCAATATGTATCAAATATTTGAATTGGTCATGTTGATCAGGAAGTCTTTTTTGTATTGATTACAAGATGTGTTTTTGAAACACTATGCGGCCGGCGGTAACAAAGTTAAAAAAAAACTTTGTTTTAGCATATAGGTAAAAGTCTAGGTCATAAGGTCATTGCTCTCAATGTCATTTGAAAGAGGTGTATTAGTAGAATATGCATACCAAACATGAAGTCTCCATCTCCTATGATTCAAAAGTTTTGGTAAAAGTTCAAAAGAACTATTTTAAGCCTGTAGGTCACAGTCAAGGCCACAAGGTCATTGAAGTTGGTGTCTTTTTAAGTTAAGTACGCATGCCAAATATCAAGTCTCTACCTCTCAAAGTTTAAAAGTTATGGCGAAGGTTCAAATTGGCAATAGACAGACAGACAAACAGCTGAACAGACAAACAGATAAGCAGACAGGACGTAATCAATATACCCCTCAGATCTATCGATTCGGGCGCAATTTTAAGAACAAACCATTTCTTCACAATTATTTATGAATAATATCATTTAATTTAAAAGAATAAGCTGTATATTTTAAAGTTACTTCCACTTACATCTAAAATGAAATGGACAGAATTTAAAGTTTAAAGTGGATTTTAAGTGATTTGTGTATTGTACATAATTATATATAAGATGTATGTAAATAGAAATACATCCCTGCTCTTTTGCTCATATATAAATTGATTTTCTAAAATAAATGAAAATATATATTTTACAGTAGTGTGATGTTTGTTTTAAGTATAATGTACTAATAGAGCGACACATGTTTATATGATATTCTGTCCAGGTTCTATTTGAAGTATATATATACGTTTAAAAAAAAATACTGCCCCTGATATTTTATTTTTGAGGACACCAACATTCCATGTAAATAGGCAATATTTCTGTTACATGTAGTGTTCTTATTGAAGCTGAATGAAGCATATACAATTCTTCACTGCATTTTCATGAATACTCTAAAAATAGATTTTTTAGGTCACTTAAAACAGAATATGAAAAACTTATTGATGACTGGTAAAATTTTTACTGATGTGCGAAGATTAATGAATGGTAATGACAAAATTAGTAATACCGATGTGTTCCGATTCATTAAATTCTAAATATTTCAAATTAAAATAAAAACATTTCTTTCTTTGGATTTAATTCATTTAAAACTTTAATTGGAAAATTCCATATTTATAAATCTGCAATAACGCAGTACAGTTAAGGCAACATTTTCTGTAAAAAGTCACCGAAAATGATATACTTAATGTTTAATTGTTTAATTTTTCGGCAAGACATTCTAATTAAAATAACTTTATGTTATCTTGAAGAATATGTCCATCGCTATTCACATCGGTATTTTTTGTCATCATGTGACCCTCTTAAGTCACGTGAGCTCCGATTTTATTAACAATCCGAGGTCAACAAATGAAATGTCAAATTTAACCAAAAAGTTCAAGGGCAAGGCAAACAAAAAATAACTGCACAGTGTTTTAAATTGTCCCTATGTATCTATACTTTTGCAAAAACAATGCTCATTCAGTTAGTTTTCCGATATATTTAAGATATTCAGCTAAAATAGACAGTAGCATATGAAAAATAGGGTATTTTCCTAATTTCATAGATAATTATAAATTACCTAAAGGATTACAAAGAAATGAGCATCACTTTTTGAAAACTATACAGTAAAACGAATAATTTAAAATAAAAACCTACTTTTTAGATTGTCGCCTTGCCCTTGAACTTTTTGATTAAAAATTGACATCTTGGTACAGTCAATCTAAATAAAGTTTTCAAACGCATCGCCGACCCAGCATGGGAGATAACTCTTTAGTACTTGATATAGTTTGTTTACCTCGTAGATTTTAAATAAATATACTTGCGGACTGCCCTGGGATTTTTTTACTAAATCAAACGGTATGCATAAAACATCCTGAACATTTGTTCCTTCTATTTTGTGACTTCGTTCTCTATACAATATATGAATGATGTATGCTAAAAGACGACCTTCCGCATTTCCTCAAATATGTGTCAACACACAATATCATGCTGCTACACGTACGTGTAAATTTTGCTGCAGCATATATTCTAAAACGCCGATTGTTAATAAAAATGGAATTATTCAGTTGTAATTTTAAATAGTTAATTGATAGGCTCCATCAATGCAATAATTAATTCGATAACTTTACAACTCTGTCACTACTGTACATACACTTGTGTACACATAAGAAAAGGTTTTGGTTTGTTTCGTTTTATTTACGCATATGAGATTCTATCATGGCTTTCATTTAAACCTTCAACTCCTAAGGAATTTAAGTTGTACGTTTTAAGAACTAAGTGGATAGCATTAGTATTCCTGCATTTGGTAGGAAGACTACCATTTCATTCCGAAATAGGAAGGGGGGGGGGGCATTTCTCGAAAATGTTGAAAATACATATGTCCCGAACTGGATATGAAATGAATAATCTGCCCCAGACCAGCGCTCACCTCCTATAAATTAGAGGGTGTTTTTTTGCTTGCCAGACATTTTTTTCAGTGAAGAGGGAAATAAATAATCTGTCTTTCATCTTATTGGAAATAAATATTATTTTTAAAAAATGACTTAGGAAAACATGCCAACCACCCCTCTCCTTCAGAATAAAATGGTGGTCCCCTTACATGTACCTGTTTTGAATCAATGATCTCGTTTTTAGTTCCTTTGATATTGAAAAACAAACTAACACTATGTACATGCTGGAAATAATATCTTGATGGAGATTGACACCCACCACACAAAGCATATGCAAGTTAAAATTTCCACATCTTAATAGCCTTTTCAATACCTATACAGTATAAGTAAATGTATATGAAAAAGTCAAAGCATAATTTATTGATCAAGAAAATTTATTTCATAAACAGCTTTTCAAATTCATAGGTAGACTTTATAAGGAATACTGAGCAGGTGCAAATTATTTCCATCACTTCATGTTTTTGTGGATGAAATCAATTCTGAAAATACATGTATAAGAAAATCAGGATATACATGTATACATATCATTATTGAGAGTAAAATGGTGTTTAAAAATTAGATTAAATTCAAAACAATGTATTGAAACATGGAGCACTGAATGCATAATTAATTGAAAAATAAATTAAATGCAATTCTACTGTTATATTTGATGATTTTGCCAGGAATATTGCTTGGTTTATAATAGCTTATATGGAGCATACCATTTTCCTTAAATGATGGATTAACTTGCTGCCTGAATGAATCCATAGATCCAATTCTTTGGGAATAGCTGCAACACATTATAATGCTATGAGATTACTAAATGAAATACATTGTAGAATAAAATGACATTACACACACAAAACAAATCATGATATACAAGATATTAAATAGAAACAAAGATGTGTTACAAAACTTTTCTGGGGAATTAAAACCTCTGACATTTCCTAGACAAAATAATTAGTATATGAAAAAAAAAACATTCTTTCATCTTTACCAAAATGAAAAATAAATATAATCACACCTGCATGCTTAAAAAATGTGAAATGCTTTAAAAGTATACCCTGTGGAGAAATGGAAGGGATTCTTATTTATTCATCCTCAAGCCTGGAACTCTTGACAGCTAGCTACAAAAGCAGAAGTTTTATATATCATATAATTAAAACAAAAATAATGTATAAATTACAGAATTTTTATTGACTTGACATGTAATCAAACTAAAAAAATATTTTGTTTCCCCAATTAATTTAGAAATTCTATAAATTTACAAACATAGATTTTAAACTGTAGGTTTTGTTTTCAACATAATGATACAGACAATATTTTATAGATATATTAGGTAGCATGTTTGTATACTGTCAGAAAGAAAACAACATAACATGTTTAGTAAATCATTGTCAACTCATTTACTGAAACAATGAATTCAAAATTTAATTTAGTGTATATCTGTATTACTGTTGTCACAGTTGATCCCCATTACTACACATAATATCTCAAAGAATATAAGCGAATACGCAAGTTTCGAGATTATCTCCCTTGGTGCACTCTTTCGTTGAGGAGGAGAGTTTCGTCGCCGCGTAAACAAACAGGTGGGACAGTTATTTATATATTGGATATATCGCATCATCGATATACTGGTTTATCATAACTACATAATTGTAAAGATGCACTTTTCAACTCGAGAATAACCGAATTAATGTAAAGGCGTCATTTTTTAAAGCAACAAAATCGGAACAAAAAAGAAAATATCAGTGGATGTGAGACTTTTCAGACGAGGGAAGAGAGATATGGACCTCTAATAAATACGGTACACATGCTTCTGAACATTGCATGTCGGCAATGTAAATGACACATTGATTATTTTTCTTATTATAATTTCAAAGAACCTACTAACTTTTTAGAAACTGTACAATCATGAAAATCTTTTACTTTTTATAAAGACCACGACGTTTATTTCGTTTTCAAGTACCCTATAATTGAAAGAAGACTTGTAAATATACACAGCTGAGCTTGATAAAATCATAAAATGCATCACTGCTTAACATTATTATCTTTCTATAACTTTAAATAATTTTTAAAAGCCATAAACATCGTTCATTTATTTATGCACGTTTGTGTACAGAAACAACCTGTCCCACCTCCATGCTGAAATGGATACGTTTTGCGCCTCTATCGTAGGAGAGTTACAATCTCGAAACCCGCGTATTGACAAGAACTCTGTACCATATATTTATGGTGCAATTACATAAAAAAATTCTAATATAAAAAGTGTGCAACTTTGTATGTGTATGTTGGGACTTGGGGGGGGGGGGGGGGGGGGGGAGGGGGCATAATATACACAATCGCAATACACTGCATTAGATTTTCACTTACTGTGATAATACATGCAAATGATCATGTACACACTCGCTATCGGTTTTTTCTATGATGTAAACACAAGAATATCTAGATATTTTACATACATGCGCATACATACCTGGGCTAAATGTACTGCAGAGATGGATCTAGGGAGCTGATGATGATCGTCTCAGTCTTCCATTATCTTCCAAAATAATGTCCTCATATTCTCGTAATAGGGTTAAGCAATGCCTTGTCTCTTATCTTATCCCTATTTTCTTTTAAGATTCCCGGTTATTGCATTAAAATCAACTGCATATCTCAGCTGATGTCGCCACGTTTGTAGATGTAAACAACACTCCGTGTCATCGAGTGCAAGCGTTTGGCTGAAGCCGAATGCAGCCAAGCGGCACATAAAAAGTGAATTATTCTATAGATATGCTATTCTATGTAAGAGAAAATCACTTATAATTATTTATTTAAACATGAAATTATTGACGTTTGCTACAAATTCTTGCAAATATAGGTAAATAGTTATTTTGAGCTCTATTTCCTTATAAGGATTAATCAAGGCGGAGCAACTGTCATGACGTCAGACCTCATTATGACCTCATTACCATATTTTTTTCATGTGTTGCCTTAACTGTACTGCGAAGAGACTGAATGTGAGGATAACGCATTGTTATGTAGGGTATTTTAGACTGAAGTAAATCATTCAAATACACAGAAAAAAAAGCTTGTAGCTTTTTAAATGCCTGGGAAACACACTTTTTGACATTTTAAAATTATGTTCACTTTCCAAAAGATTTTAAATCCAGTACAGGGAATAAAGATGACTCCACCATCAGCATGAATTCATTATAGAGTGTTCGACATAACCATGTTTTACTGTACTATGTGTAAACATTTCTTCCCTTACATCATGATACTAGACAGTGTAATAAATACATTTTCCTAATTGTTTAAGCCAGTAGTTGGTAAAGGCCCATAGAAAATATAGTGATAAGCATGAAAATACAGTAGAACACAACTAGAATACAATTAATTGGTGTAGCAAGTTAAATATTGTACTAATCAGATACTCAATACATATGATTCAGTACAATGTACTTACTCATTTATAGCTTAAAAAAATTTTATATCAGATATTTGACATAAAAATGATGATAATATTTTAAGAACCTTTTTACAACTAGCTTTCAGCAATAATTTTAACAATTTGTCATTATTATGGATTGTGTGGTTCAAGTTAGGGAAAGTATAGATAATTTTGTTTTGAATATATTTCTTTGTGCTTCATATTTTGGACAAAGCAAAATGAAGTGTATTTCATCCTCAATGTTATTAAAATGCTCATAAAATACTAGAAAAATGAGCTAATTATATAATTTAAAAGTTATGCATATTTGCATTCAGAAAGTACCAGGCCATATAAGGGTCCGTTTTTTCGTATACGGCAGTCATAAATTAATAACATTTAGTAGAAATATTACTTTAAAAAAGAGTTGGGGTACATGTATCTTTTCACCTATTTAAAGTCGTTCCCTGCAATCGCTAGTTATAGGATTAATGTTTGCTTCCTTAACTGTACTTAGATTCAAATAATTGGAATAAATATGACTCTTTCATAGGCATTTTTTTTACATTCTATTGCCTTGGTTAAACAGGTGCTTTTTCATTATCAATTTGACGCTTTTTTCCTGACGCAACTATTTTACGTCTTAGTTTACGTCGTAGTACGGCATCCATGACGTTACAGACGTAACGTTGTTCGGCGTCGAAAGGGTTAAATCATCCAATACTTAATATGCTATAGGGTACCATAGATTAAGAGTTTGCTGCTAGCCAGATATCTTTTCATCTTGATGATATACATGTGACATTAAAACTGTTAAGTATCGTACAAAACAAATTTTACAATTTTAAAAATGAAAACTTAATATGAAATTTACAGTAACATTTTCTATCAGTTTTTTTCTGTTCTGTTTTAATTACATGTAACCGTCTTGGTAAAATGTTCATTTTCTGAAAATTTAAGAAAATCCTATATCATCTTTACCAAATTTTTCTTCTACCACTCCTTAGAAGCTAATAGTGCTGTATTAAGGCACAATATATTTGAAGTAGGGAACAAAATAAAGATTATTTTATGTTTATAGTAGAACAACACAGTACACATGTAAAATTTTAACTTCATGGAAACAATAAAAACAATATTTCCAGTGTCTAAAAATTACAATTTATTTATAGTCAGTGCCAAGTTAACCAATGAAATTATAATATAAATGAAATCACAAAGTGTCCCATAACATCTTTTAGAATTTTATGAAAAGTGTAATCATGGAATTATTAGATAAATAGTTTAATTTACAATTCATGTCTCATATTCACTGCTTTTTCACTTGTTTTATATTATGTCAAAAAATTCAAATAAATAAATAAATAGAATCATGGTGTTTGCATTAACAAATGAAGTTTTTTTCTTTATCACCAGTAGTTTCTTTCAAGAAGTTCACTTTCTAGATTTTTTTTTTATTGCAAGTTTTAAATCGACCTTTACTTCATACTGTTCATGTCCTCTATTGTCCCTGCCCTCTACTGTTAGGAATGAAAAACACTTGTCTTTTTTAAAAAGCAGAATTTTGTTTGAATCATCAGTCTCCAACATCACTGTAGATTGTCCGGTCCTTTGAATGAAACCATATAAACCGAGTTCCAGTGTCGCAGTGCATGTAGGTGTTGGTACGAAAAAGATCTCTCACTTTTCAAAGGCTTTAGCGTTGAGTACAGGTTGAAATATGCAGCCCTTCACTGGAACGTGTTGGCGTCTTCATATGAATTAATTTGATCTAGATTCTCATGTGCGGTGATGAAGCAACAAACTGTGGACTATTCATAGCACTCCATTTCTATAAAAGTACAAAGAGGACAAGATTTATTCATTGATGATTGATCACCATAATATTATTATTTTTATTTTTTTTAAATCTCCCACAATTTTAATTTGGGAAAAACACAAATAATTATCTATATATATATATATATATATATTTAGAAAAGAAAAACACGACAACACAAGTTGTAAAACGTTAGCGCTTTCATTCAAATTCTTCAGACGTTTTACTTTGAACATTTGACGTTAAAATGTTATGGTAATGACGTTGTCAACAATACAATGACGTCACAATGAATGTTCGGGAAACAAGCAAAAGCGTATATATTGAACATATGAGAAATAAACATACATGTATATAAAATACAATAAACTATGCTAAACTGTTCAAAGTTGGTTTTAAAGACTTAATAAAATGGCCCCTACCTACGCTACTCTAACATTAGGGTATTTAGAAGAGATTCTATATGAGAAAATAAGTGATCGGTTTGATTCAACTACCGCTATCAACATTAAACAGAAATGGAAAAGATATCTTGATGACTGTTTCATCATTTGGAATGTAAACAATATGAATTTAGACATCTTTTACAACATTCTAAATGAGCTTGATCCCGACATACATTTTACCGTAGAGGAGAACCTGGAAAGTATATCATTTCTGGACGTCTTAATTACTCGAAATGGAGAGAAACTGACAACTGATGTATACTACAAGACGACAGACACACACCAATACCTCCATTTCGGTTCATGCCACCCCAGACATACTAAGCGTTCAATACCGTATAATTTATCGAGAAGAATCTGTACCATAGTCAGTGATGAGGAACGAAGGAAGGAACGTCTTAAAGAATTGAAAGGGTATCTTTTGGATCAGAAATATCCATTAGAAATTATAGAAGATGGAATTAAAAAAGCCGAAGAACTGGACCGTAACCAATTAATTAATCCGCCGTCTACAGACACTACAGAGGAGAAAATACTTCCTTTCGTTACGACCCACAATCCAAGAAATAGAAACATGACCCCATTTGTTCAACATCTCAATGGAGTTCTTAAAACCGACGAAAAAATGTCAAAAGCTCTTCAAAATTTCCAATTCATAAATAGTAAGAGGCAACCGAAGAACCTCCGCCGATTATTGTGCAAGTCGCATTTTCAACAAAATAATGTGCACTCAGTCAGCAAATGCCCTGACCGTCGCTGTGGAACATGTCCGTACATAAGAGAAGGAAATACCTTTAAAATTGGGCCCAAAGAATTTAAAGTTAATGCTAATATGTCTTGTGATTCTAAAAACGTCATATATTGTATAACGTGTGAAGGATGTGGCCAATTTTACATCGGCGAGACTGGAACTACTCTCCGTACCCGTATCCGAATCCACAAACAACATTTTCAACATCCAGAGTACAGACAGGTCAAAGTTAGTGAACACCTGGACCAATGCGGTAACGGACATTTCACCGTGTTCCCCTTTTACAAATTGTTAACCGACAGTACGGTAGAAAGAAGAGAAAAAGAGAAACATTTTATTAAGTCTTTAAAACCAACTTTGAACAGTTTAGCATAGTTTATTGTATTTTATATACATGTATGTTTATTTCTCATATGTTCAACATATACGCTTTTGCTTGTTTCCCGAACATTCATTGTGACGTCATTGTATTGTTGACAACGTCATTACCATAACATTTTAACGTCAAATGTTCAAAGTAAAACGTCTGAAGAATTTGAATGAAAGCGCTAACGTTTTACAACTTGTGTTGTCGTGTTTTTCTTTTTTAAATATTCATTGCCGGACACTGTGACTATTATATAATTTATTATTATATACAAACTTTGGATATATATATATATATATATATATATATATATATATATATATATATGGCCCTATATATATACATATATATATATATATATATATATATATATATATATATATATATATATATATATATATATATATATATATATATATATATATCCAATGAAAAAAAGTCAGAAATCACAAATCTCGAAAATCATTTTTACTGTTAGCGCTTTCTGCCTAATGGCTCTTCAGACAGTTAAAAGTTAAATATAAAATTGCTTAGTAACGTTCATAAGCACGAGTATTGTCCATTGTGACGTCATAATAACGTTAAAAGGTAGCATTATAATTCGCACCGTTACAATCACTTAAATAAACCAAAAAACCAGTAGAAAATAACTTAAAACTGAAGTAATTATTTTCTGTTAAGTTTTGGGTTAAATAGTTTAATGAAGTAGTCCTCCTTTGCTACTCTGGATATTTCACAGTCATTGTGCATTTTATAAAATGGAAATAATTTAAATTTCCCTTTCCCACAGGTAGCAAAGTGCTCACTGCACGGCGTATTCCTTACGCTAGGGTCCCGAATTTGTTGTTTATGGACTCGCACTCGTGCGTTCAGTTTGCCGGTTTGTCCTATGTAGTTTTCATCACAGGTCGGACAGCTTATGCAGTAAATAACATTTACTGATTTACAGGTCATGCTGGCGTTTGGTGTTAATTTTTTACCACATTTTAAAGTTTTTTCGCTTCCCTCCTCCAGATATTCACATGTTCCACAACGTGGGTCACAGCACTTTTTGACGACTTTGGCATTGATTGTTGCAAATCTTGCTCTGGTTAGGATTTTCTTCAGATTGGGTGCCTGTCTTCTGCTATTAATAATTTGAGACTCTTTGATGATGTCTTTTAGATTCTGAGATTGTTCTAAAATGGGAAAAAATCTCCTGGCTGATCTTAAAATATTGTGGTTGCGTGGATTGTGCGTCACAACAAAAGGGATGTCGCTTTTTTCACTATCATCCTTGCTTCGAGTGTTTCTTAGTACAGAAGTAGGAATGTTTTTTGCTTTTTCAATTCCGGCATTGATAAGATTCTCCGGATAATGTTGTTTTTGGAGATATGATTTAAATTCTTCTAACCTTTTCAAGCGTAAAGTTGTATCGGTTACTATTGTGCATATACGTCTTGCCATATTGTATGGAATATTACGCTTAGTATGTGATGGGTGACATGAATACAAATCCAAATATTGGTGCGAATCTGTTTCTTTGCAGTACAGGTCTGTAATAATTTTGGTATCATCCTTAATTAGAAGGAGGTCAAAAAATGGAAGTTGTCTGTCACTCATCTCCATTGTGAACTGAATTGATTCCTGTAATTGATTTATTACCGTATGGAATTTTTCTAAATCGTCTTCAGTTTTATTCCAAAAGATAAAAATATCATCAAGGTACCTTTTCCAGTTTTGGCGAATGTATTGTACAAACGTTTCGTCAAATATTTCCGGAAGTTTACTATATAGCTTTTCTTCCAAGTAACCCATAACTAGAGTGGCATAAGTTGGGGCCACTTTGGTACCATAGCTGTGCCCTTGATTTGAAGGTAAAATTGCTCATCAAAATGAAAATGGTTATTTTCTAAAACTACTTGAAGGGCTTCAAGTATAAATTCTTTAGAGAATCTTTCATTCGTTTCTGTTGATTTTCGAGATTTGTGATTTCTGACTTTTTTTCATTGGATATATTTTACTGTACCAAAACCCTGGATTTTTCTTAAATTATATATATATATATATATATATATATATATATATATATATATATATATATATATATATATATATATATATATATATATATATATATATATATATATAAAGCACTAAAAATGACCAACGACACGAACAATAAAAATTGTCAAATTTTCGGGACGCCCTGTCCCTTCCTCAGGACAAAGAAAAAAGTTAAAAAGTCATAAGAACAAAGGAAAAATAGAAACAAAAACAACTAGCACTACTACTAAACTACTAAACACTAGATATTTACATAATTAATTACATGTTGAATTCGAGATTTTTAAGAACAATAATAAAGAAAGAAATCCGGACCGCTATGAAATGCGTCCGGTCTATCGGGTATACTCGGGTGAAGTGCGATTTACATAATTGAACGAATTAATTATGCTAATATATATATATATATATATATAATTATACAGACTTCCTATTGATTAAAGCTTGTGTATTCAATTGAATTGAGACCTTATTTGCAAGGGTATAAATGGATTCAAGTACTTTTCAAAAATATAATTCTACATACAGGACATACAAACTAGTTTGTACACAACTTTCCACTATGAAGATGTTATTCATCAAACAAGGAAAAGAATATGTAGTGGAAAAGTTTTAAAATAAATGTATGCATATTTTCAAGCACAGATCCTCTCTCCTATATATCATAATGATAATAATTATTTTAGCTATTTCAAAATGATTTTTTGTACATACACAAATTCATTTATCTGCACAAGTTTTTATAAAGTTAAAGAACATTTGCATTAAAAAAATATTTACACCGGATTCATTAACATAAAATTAATTATTGCATTGGGTTAATTATTACGTTTTGTTCATTACACCTCAGTTTATGATTAATTGATTGCAGATAATCTCATCAAAGCCACTGCAACTTTTATTTTTGACTTCCGTAAAATTAGAGGAAATTAGGATTGAAAAACTTCGTAGCATGTGTATGCCCATAAAACCAAATGGAATTTTGTGGTAATTAGTCATACGCACAATATCATACTTTTATTATATTGTTCAAATGATTTTTCATGCACAAGCATAACTACTTACCCCTAAACCAGTATAATCCTGATTTTAAGTAGGTCAATGCTGGTTTTAAAATAGGTCAATGCTAGTTCTATCCTTTGCTTGCTGATGTTGATCCAAGTAATGCTGTTTTTAAATGTTACTTATGCTGATCCTGATGCTGGTTTATGTAACAAAATTAGTTCCCTGCACTTTATAGATCTTACCATTTTTTTGTAGATTAATAAAAGATATTTTCCTTAACTTGAAGAGTGTTACTGTTTTCTATAAGTCTGGACCGTGACTTTATAAGTACCAAAAATATTTGGTATATGTCAAACATAATTCGACATGGGTTTATTTAGTTGAAATTTTAACTATTAAAAGAGATTTAAAACGCGACTTTTAGTCAAAGCAGCAGACCTTTCCAGAAAGTACAAAGTATGCAGAAAAAAAATAATAGCTTGCATTTTTGATTTCAACTAGGGTATGCCCTTGCGATATTGAAATATGTTAATGACCTACATTCAATAAGGGCACTATGCATTCATCACGTGACTGTCCATCGATGGGACCAAACTTCATACAGTACAGAGTGGATTATACTATGCTATTTCCATAAGTATTTAAGTTCTGTGATCATAAAACAGATTAAAAAAATAAATTCAACTTTTTAAAAAATTCCAGTTTTTGCACGTCTATTTCCAGTTGCTTGCATTAACAGATCTGATAGATATTAATCTGAACCTTGTCGGAAATTTTCGTCGTTGATGACGTCACTTCCGGCCGTGAAATATGGACAATGTTCTGATTATTAAAGGGTCAGCTTGTCCTGAGATCTCCTCCTATACGACTGAAGATATCGATTTGAGATTTTCAGTGAAGGTAGAGGAAGGATAGTAGATGTGACATTTTGCATATAGAGCTTTCCAGGTAAAAAGGCATCGACGCTCGCCTGGGCTCAAAAAATAGGCTCATACGCATCTCGCAAAAATTGATACGTTTTCTTTTATATCTTTTTACTGGTTAATATTTTGTTAAGACATATATAATAAAAAATGTGCAATATAGTAAGACCTTTCATTTGATATCAAGAAAATGGGGTTAGTCCTTCAAATTAGGGGCACAGAGGGGCCAAAAGTCTTTCGTCTTTAACTCTTTAATGATCAATATTTTGTGATACATTACTGAAGCAAAGATATTCAACTTAAGGATTTGCAACAATATATACTAAAAATTTGATCATATGTTACGTAATAAAGGGTCATAGGGGGCTAGAATGCCAAATCTTTGACGCTTTATATCTCGAAAAGCGTGAATATTTTGAAAAGAAATATTGAACAAAAGATGGTCAAAATAATGTTCCCAACAATATGCATACTTTTAATTTGTTCATTTTTTACGTCGAAACTTCCGTTGTAAACCGGAAGTACATGTAATTTAAATATATGTATTCCGATTTTTTGTTTTTTTTTTCTTCATTTTCTAATGAATGGAATTGTTCATTATAGAGATTTAAAGAATGCGTAGCATCTTAATATTTCCACCGGGAGTACGGTTCGCTAAAACCGGAAATCGTCTAAAAATAAGTATTTTCCATCGAAACTTTCAGGGATGATTACTTCATGCTTCATTTAGAGTTGAAAGTAGTTTTGAGCACATACGGTCGCACCGGAATTGAAGAAGTAGAACCAGAAGTTGATTGGAATTGATAGATCCTACATTTTTTTTGTTTCTAAACATATTTTGAAGAATTCTTGTGCCTTTCTGACATTTTTTATCTTATCAGTGGAATTATCACAACAAAAGTCTTATTTCATCAGATATCGGACGGAAGACCTACTCGTTGCTTGCAACGAGATCGCATCTAGTTAAGGTCTTCCGTTTCCAACCGAAGAGCTTATTGTTTTAGTTCGGTTTCTTTTTCTCTATTATTATTATTATTATTAAGGTCTTCCGTCTCCAACGGAAGACCTTCTTGTTATTCTTCGGTTTCTTTTTCCCTATTATTATTATTTTTTTTTTCCAACCTATTTTTGTGCACGCCATTTCTCAGAAATGGCTCGGTCAATTTACATGAAATTT
>NW_026935090.1:0-6357 GCF_032062105.1 Saccostrea cuccullata | reverse complement strand
TAATATATGTAAACAAAAATGCTATAAATCCCGTGTTTGAAACAACAAATAATAATGGCAACTTCATTGATAAAAATGGTTAAAGTTTAATATTCAGAAAAACGAAAGTAAGCATAAAATCTCAAATGCAATGGACCGAATTTTCTCACCTTATAATATAATAAACGATTACTAATTTGAAATCTAGACAACACTGAATTACTTGTCATGTATAGTGAAACTTTAATGTAGAATACCATGAATATGTCGAAATCTAAAAATACTTTAATGTACTTCAGTGAATAAAATGCTGACTTCCGGTACAGGGAGAAGTCATTTCAAATGGAATTTAAATAAAACTAATGAAGGGAAATATCTCTTTGCAATATAAAGATATCTCTTTTTGCTTGAGAGATATCTCTCTTAAACACTTTTGAAAGATATCTCTTTTACTTTGAGATATCTCTCTTAAGATTAAATAAGAGAGATATCTCTCTTACTTTAACAGATATCTCTTTATCTTGGAAAGAGCTCTCTAAAAGTAATAGAGATATCTCTATAGGTGAAAGAGATATCCCTTTAACGTTCAGAGATATCTCTGTTCACGAAAGAGATATCTTTCAAGGAGAAAGAGATATCTGTTCAAGTGGAAGAAATATCTCTCTAAGTATAAGAGATATTCTTTAAGTTTGAGAGATATCTCTTTCTCATAGAGGTATCTCTTAAAAATGAGAGATATCTCTTTTTTTAAAGATATCTCTCTAAAACCAGAGATATCTCTGTAATTTTAAGATAAATTTTATTCTCCGAATAAATAGCAAAATAGCTTGCCATACAAATTATCATTCAGTCAAATGCTGACTGACGTTTTTCATACTAATTGTTAGTCCATTATTTATACACTTAATTGACGACAGATTTTTTCTGTTAATTCCCGATCATGACATGGAGCAGACGGCGTTTGTGACCGTAAGGTTTGATCAAATTCTGTGAAGCCCGAAGGGCTTCTCAGTAGACTTGATCACGTACAAACTAAGTTCATAACCCAGAGAACTTTTTAACATAGTTGTTTATTTCTTATATTTACATGACACTTGATAGACTAATGTTTCTTCTGTCCAGTCTCATTTTATCAATCAAAAGCTTTTTCTTGATGAAGAAATATACTTGCCAATTCTAAGTATAAATCTTCGTTATCTGTATAATCAATGATATCTTGAATCAGTCGATAAGCATCACTGATATTTCTACCCTTAACAAATCCATTTAGGTCTGGATGAATTAATATTGGCACTATTGTTTTTAATATCTTGGCTAGCATTTTAGAAATCATTTTATAATCAATGTTGAGCATTGTTCAACATTGTTGAGCATGGTCTCCATTTTTTTATATGTTCTCTTTCATTCCCTTTATGCATTAATGAAATAACTCTTTTGGTTGTGAGTCACAGAGTGTAGCCTGATGAAAAATGTGCTTTGGAACTTTTAAAAATTCATTTTTCACTATATCCCAGTATACTATACCATATCCCACTATATCCGTATAAAGGATTGATAAAATCCTATCTTCTTCATGAGATTAATTTGGTTTTAATGACACAACTGTTTTTCTATATCTCGTTATCATTTATATCGCTATCGAGCATTTTCACATCATCCTCATCTACATTTATATTAATATTGTACTTCCGCCGGTAGTAATTTTCCATTTTTGCTATCCAAACCTTCAGTAAATAATGATTTGTGATAAAAATTATTTGCTCTTCAATGATTGAATCAAAGTCAGTTTTTACAAGTACGATTATTTGTTTTCATTCTATTCCACTGTTTTTTTCTCTCCATTACTGATCTCAGATTTGGTTAAAGAATCATTCATAAGACGAGATGATTTGTAGAATTAACTATTTGTCATTAAAAATGGCTAATGTAACTATGAAAACCATGATAAGAATTGTCATTTCAGTTGAAGATTTCTAGAATAAGACAAGGTTGGTAAAAATATCAAATATCTATGAAATAACAATCAAATATCTGTAAAATATTTTAAATCTTTATTGCTTTTTAAACGACCATCACTGTATTGTGTATTATACAACTGACTATTTAATAATCCAAGACATGTAAAAAAAAAAAGTATATCAAATAGCCATTGATACCATGCATAACGCTTAGAGGATGTCCTTTATATTCTATAATCTGTAGGCAATATTTTGATGAGACAGAATACCCCTACCCTCCGTTGCTGGTCCAAACTTATAATGACATTAAAATCTATCATTAGATATATAATTATAGCGTCTGTTGTCACTATACAAAAGAATATCAGTATATACTTCCTGTACTGTATAGAAATTCCCTTTGATTTGTGGGTAAATTGATCAAACAAGATTATAACATGAGTGTCGGGACAAATAATGTTAAATGAACTGGACGTGTTGACACTCTGTACTCTAACTCTATTTTTACAGTTTTAACTTCTTCTACACTGGATATCTTGTATTCTATGATAAGTTACATCCTTCATTCTATTAAAAGGTACATGTATTTGGTTCAGAGAGTTCCGATAGGACAAAAATGTCCCCTGGTGGTCTCCACAGATCTGTTGACAGATTCCAAGGATATGCCAGGATATATCTAAAAGAAAAGGCGGGACATACATTTCTTGGTAACAATGGAGGAAGGTGTACAGCTCATACAGAGCTGTTTGTTGTTTATATGGGTTACCACGGTGACACAAATCTAACAATATGAGTGTCATGGCATATGGGGGTATTAGTATAACAAATTGACTTGAAATGATTCTATGCTCTAATTCCAATTCTTTTATAATAATATGGTCTAACCGAATGTTCATAACTACTGCCCTTTTCATTTTCTCGCTTAGTGTAAATCTTCCCACCTCATCAATATACCTATGTACTTGACTTCCAACCTTAACAAACACGTACATGACATAAGGTTGTTTAAGAATTCTTTTCATCATGGTAAGAATTGTAATTGCATCCCTTATTTTACCGACTGAATACAGGTGTGAACACAGATAAATCTTATCTGATATGCATCCCATTTCTGCACTTACTTTTGAAAGTTTCAAACCAGCATACATAAACCTTAATCTGTTTTTGTTGTACAAGCTGTTGGGTGCATTGTTTAAAAGGTAAACGATATAATTGAGGATTGATGAAATGAATTTTCTGAGAGAAATATGCTGTCTAAAACTAATGCTTGAGGCATGTAAGTACCTGACTGCTAACTGCAGAGAAGTAAAACACTGTCCTATGTTAGGTACAACGCAAAAAGAGTTGCTCAAGTAATGAATTTCACTGAAAAGCTCTGAGTCGATCTCATACTCAGATATGATATCTGATTCAAGCAGAATTATATTAGATTGTATTAGAATATGTATATTACAAATTGTTGCTATTAAGCAATGTCTGAGTGGGTGACAATGCAATAAACATGAAATCCCTAGTTTATACAAATCGAAAAGCCTTTTAAACAACACCTGCCTTGAATACCCATATACTTTACATCTGAATATGTTGTTTTCGGGAATAAAAAAGTTTGGAAGATAACCATGACACACACATGCGAATAAAAACTTAAAGCACAACCAAAATCCCGACAACAGACTTGATGGATTCCAGTGTACGATTGTATTTTTTTTAATAACCCAGAATAAAACTGTTTTCATAAAATAGGAACAAAGTAGAGGCTGTAAATTTATATCCTTAACAGTCAGGACCTCCTTTAGAAATAATTTTAGTAAGCCATAGCACAAGAACTGTGTGTGATTCATACAATGAACAAGTTTTCTTTCAGCTAAAGAAAAGGAAATTCTCCATTCACAATCTTCCTGTGGTGATCCTTTGAATCCTATTGGTACAACATGACAACCTGAGTTAATGATATCTTCTAAAACATGATTCGATGGCCATTCGTAAGATTGGCATCTCAAAGTAAAACATGAGGCAAAAATTGGCCATGGCTTACATACAAAACAATATGCAAAATCATATTCCATTTCAATAATTCTTCCACTTGCACAGGGTCCATGTTGAATGGAGTCACGCAGATGTAAAGTTAATGTACTTTCTCTGTATTTTGCGCTGAATATATATAATCCATCATTAATTCTAGCACACGATTGTGCTACAACGGCGTCATTTGTAGGAGTCAGCAGCTTTAGCATAGTAAATCCAGGACGGTCCCCAGAATACTCCATTAAAATCAAAGTACATCTTTCTGTGGTGTACCTATTTGCCTGATTTAAATCCATGATAACATGATGATCACTCGGATAGACCATAACATCTACATCTAATGCTTCCCGACCAAAGCCCTCTCTTAGACTTCCACTGAGAGTTTTTATTTGTCCTAAACTTTTTTCTACAAGTGTTCTAATTATCTCTGCAATATCAACCACCTCTCGTCTTAGCGACACCTGTGTAGACGTACCAACTACGCAGCACATACCCACGTAAACAGTCTCGGATATACTGTGTATTTCATTCATCGTGAACAGAAAAAAACGTTTACGGAAGGTTTGCTTTCAACCAATTCGTTATTAAAGAGTTATGATGACTCATTTTCGTTTGGTTTGTTGGAATATCACAAACGATTATGCATACATCGTATGTTTTAAGATTTACATAAGATACGATCTCTCTTATGATTCCCGCAAAAGAAATTCCAAGTTCACATCCTCATTTTATAAACTACAACAGATAATTGATAATATTGCAGTCATAAACCGCAATTATAGGATTAAATGAGGAAATTTACCCGAAATAGTTTGTCAATTACATAATGGTTTTAAAGGTGCTGATTGAGAATTTTGCCAAAAAGATTTTTTTTTCTCATATAGATTTATTTTTTAAAAAGGAACAAAGCTCAAATTGCAATATTTTGACTTCGCTCTCTTTTAAAAGAAACCAGAAGTCTTTATATGAGACTGTAGCTCTATAATTTTATACTTAAAATAAAGAAAGATAAAAGTAACATTTGGACCTGCAACTATGCAATACTAATAAATAGAATAATGATTTAGTTTATTATGTGTCCACATTAAATGCAATCAGACTAAAACTGTAGGGGGATTATCGTTTTCAAATTAGTTCTCCTGTCATATATTTCTGTTTTAGTAGCCATGGTAACCCCTTTCATCGTAATAAAAAAAAACCGACAGATAGCATTATGTATAAAAGTGTAGTCTACTTATGTTCCAAATTATATTGAAATTAGACCAAAATTGTAGGAGAAGTAAAATTTTAAAAGTTGTATGAATCAAAGACTTACAGACAGACAACGGACGGACACTCTACTATTGGAGAAGCTCTTCTGATCTCTGACCAGTAGAGCTAAAACATTACTAATAGACAACGGAAGTCTTGTATTGAAGAAATTCTTGCTAATTTCTTTTTAAGCACCTTCTTTCATAATTTACATATCTTATATTGTTTATCAGCTTTTTATTTCAGTATTCCTAGCTTTTATCCATTATTATTTGCCATCAAATTCTGTATCTTTTACAATAACAAGTACTAATACTTTCAAAATGAGAAGAACCAGGATGTACAAAATGTCAATTAATTTTTTTTTTTTGTGGTAAAACAGCATCTGTTTCTATCATTATTTTATGAAACCATCCCTTAAACCAAATATGATGATGGAAGAGTAGTTTTTCTCAGACTAGAAAGGTCAAACTTTGAGGGAATTATTAGAAATAATCGATTTTCTTTTATATATTTTTTATTTTAAAAAGTATAATGTATGAAGGTTATATACTTGCAGACGATACCATAGTAAAGTGATCTGGTCATAGTATAGTAATCTGGTCAACAGAAAATATTCATATTTTGCATGACAAAGCTGTTCAATTGAATGTTTTTCTATAGGAAGACTAGGTCTACCTCTAGTTCCGCTAGATTCTGCTGCTGGAAATCTGTCTCACATTGCGGTCTATCTACCTCCATACATGCTTATTAGGGTTGAGATAAGGATGACAAGGGGGCTTATCGAAATTGTCTGTGCCTTGTTAACAATAGTTACACAACGTCTTCTTACATGTATTCCCCACTTCTCAAGTTTCACATTGAGGGGAGACCACTTCCGGTTCCGGTTCCATTGATTTTTCCGGATAAACTCTAGGATGAATTTGTGGTGTTTGTTGAAAATCTAGCGATTTCAAACGATTAAAAGGAATTGAGGTATGCTTTGTAGGTTTTTCGGGCGGTAATTATAAAAGTTTTTACGTAAAATAAAGTCATACAGTGCAAGGAAACAAAACTTTCGTTATCTACGGCCAGCTTGGGCCATTTCAACTTCACTTTTAAATTGTTGTGTGGACATACACCGCATTTTAGTCAAACTTTTTCC